>NC_072775.1:32437371-32669871 GCF_022539595.1 Amphiprion ocellaris
TTCTGAGTAGCAATAAACATGTAATCTAATCAACATTTACAGTGATTGGCTTAATGTTAATGTTGTGTTTTTGGTGCACAGATTTCCATTTAATCAAGGTAGCAGTTGAAGTGTTTCTTGCGGAGACCTAAAAACTTTCCTCGACTTCTTGTAAGGTGTTGTCTTTAACTGTCTTTGGAACTAAATTCCTATTTTGAAAAGCAAAAGTGCTAATTACTGTAGCCCTTACGAAGGATTAGAAACACTGAGGATGTGTTGATTTAGTCTTAATCTCGCCTAAGTAAGTCTTCAATCCAGAATCTGTCCCTGTGGTCACGTTAGCCAGATCTAATGGCCTAAGACCTGATCTCGTCCTTCAAGCTGTTTTTCTGAAATCCCACCTTCATCCCGGTTGATGTGGGTTTGCATACAGACCAGCGGAGAAGGAGCCATCTGTGAGCAGCTCGGTGTGAAAATAAAACACTTAGACACTCTAAATCTACTCATATGACTCACCATTGAGAAGAAAGCAGCAACTCGCTAAATCAATTTCCCTACTTCCTACTCTCTAAGTCAACACTGCCAGCCAGCTTATGTACAGAGTTTTTTTTTTTCTCACAATCAATACTGAACTGCTGTTTCACCTGAATAAGCACTCTAAAAAGCTATTCATCCACCCTGCTTCATTTAAAAACACACCGGTTGAATAATAATGCCGAGCAGTAATGCCTGTGTATTAAAAAACAAAAAATAGATGTGATTTTGGCCACAGAAAGGCCTCTTGATTGAGGAACTGATCAATACAAAGATAGTGCTGTTATATCTAACTAGTTTTAGCTTAATGACATCATTTGCTGCAAAGTCAGCAAATGGCTACTGAAGGAAAAGGAACACTTAGCAGCTGAAGGTGTTGGCGGAGATCAAAATGGAGCTAAAAACATTGGTTGACATTGTAGTTAAATTCAACGAATTGACAGAAAGAACCCTAAATATCAATGCTAATGTGGCTTGATGTCTGTTTAAGCAGCATATCAGTTTTTCTGCCACTTTGGGATCAAAAATCTACGTATATTTAGGCAAAATTCAAAGAGGTTGTGTTGTTATTTCACATTTACTGAGCAGTGCTGCCACTGGTAAGCAAAATATCTTTGAATGTAACAAGTAAGTTGTCCAGATAATAGTGACAGAATCCCACGTATGTAGATTTTGTCTCAGGTCAAATTGTTGTGCCTCCTCACAGAATGACCAGCTGGTGTTGCTAAAAGTCAAACTTTTTCGCATTTATTGCAATTTATAGCGCTAAATCTCGCATTCAGACTTCACATTGTTCGTCCATGTCACTCATTTTCCCCCATTTTGCATCGACGAGGGGATCAAGAATTGCTAAATTTACAGAAAAATGCAACTGCAAGCAGAGGATCACGACAAATCAAATATTTAGCTTTCATTTTGACTAAAGAGTGCAGTTTTGTAAGACAATGGAGCTGCTTTTTTACCTTTAATAAAAAGCAGGAATTAAATTTATAAACCGTAGATCCCACCACATCATAGATTTTGCATTGCCTACTGGTTCACCTTTGCTATAAAGGCCGTAGTTGAGCTCTTTCTTGTGTTCGATGGCAGCATTTTCAGAAATCTCTCACTGGACGAGTGGGGAAAAAAAGCAACTCTCGAGCTGCAGCTCTACAGGATGTCACCTGCTGCAAACTAACTGGATATAAAATGCACCTGCTTGTTGGGCGCTCTATAAAACAATGTTTCACCGCCCATCCAGATGGTAAAAATGATTTTGTATAATCACATCCCAGACAGAAGTTTTATGTACGAGTGTTGAGAAAAAAGAGACAAAAACTGAGGATTGCATTTCCATACTGCATCAACAATGACACTTTATTCACAAGTTGTTTACACCAATAGAACAAAATATCTTCTGTCGTGTTTTTTGGGGTTTATGTACAGTGTTAATGCAACAGACCAGCCATCTATTGATACTTGATGGAGTGTATGAAAGCAAGAACAGCATCGGGGAAAATAATCGAGCATCCTCACTGTAAAAAAAAAAAAAAAAAAAAAAAAAACGCCTTTTATAACAACTTTAGCTTCGATTCACAGGTGGAATTGGGTAATTTAAATGCTTTCATTGCTGTTTTTCCACATTTTTACAACATACATGACAGTATCTTTAAAAAGGCAGAAAAATGAGCTCTCACTGAGCATTAAACGAGCCGTTGTAAGAGACGTTCCTTTGCAGCGTGTTTTAAATTTCTTGATGAGGAATGGAGTCGATTCCTGCAGCGTTACATCACGTTGTCACTGCACCACCTGCACCGTTCGCTTTAAACCACGATTTGCAGAGTTTGGAGGTGATAATCCTTGGCTTTTTTTTGCACTTTTTAAGGTACTTGGAGCTTCTCGTGCAGTAAATGACGTCAACAGATGAGACCAACATTCGGTCGTTGGCTTGAAGAGGTTTGCTAAGATCGTCTCGAGGCAACAAGAAAGTACAGCACACCGGTTCGCTGAATAAATAGTCATGCACTAGCAGCATATTGTATGCAAGCCGTAATAATGCTGATTTAAATACGATTTTAGAAACAAAACTAGAATTTAACGGATAAAATGGTCAATTATTTGAGAGTAGCCCAGTTATGTGAGCTGGTTTTCCAAAGTCATCTTTGGATAATCAGTGTTTCAGTGGTTTTGTTCAGTCGAACCTTAAGTCAGAGAGGTTTTTTTGGCCAGAAAGTTATAATCCAAGCCAATAGGAATTTACCACCAATCCCAGGGTTTTATGAGAGCTATTATTTCTCCCAGCCCACAAACACAATGATTTATGGGTAAAACCATGTCTTAAAACGCTGGATATTGTGTTTGGAAACCAGGAAAAGCAGCGATCTCTGGGTTCACATTTGACCAGTTATCACAACTCTTGCACATATTAAGTCTTTGGAGGTGTTTAATTGTGCAGAGTGAATCTTAAATTAAAAAGGAACAAAAACAAATGGGCTAAAACATACAAAAGAATCACTTTTAATGGTGTTGGTGCTTCTTTTATCAACAGCGGAACGAAAACTCTGGTTAATTTTAAGATGCTTTTGGGAAAACCAGCTGCTGAATGTTGCCGCAAACTAGTCTTTTGATGCAATACAGGATCAACTACTGTACATGTACAAATCATACACTGATGCTACATAGAAGACCTACTATTCAGAAGCAAAACTATCCTCTTTTATCACAAAAACACTAGTCAGAAACACTTTATTCAACAATGGCTTCATTCCAGACTCTCACAAACTTTCAGGAAACTTTCTGTCCTCGGGTCATTAAAGGCAGAACGTTCTTCAGTGTTTATCAGACGGATTTTCATTAAGCAAGGCGGCTCACCTTTAATCCACAGGTTAATCCACTGGAATAAAGCCACTTTCAAATGAAGCGTTGCTCACTAGCCCTATTTCCACCTGGCTTTTCACCAGTTCGTCCATCTACTGTATTTTTTTTTTATTATTAAGGCAGACATGAGTGTAACTTCACCGACAAGCCACGATATTGGTTGTCCACAAGAGAGAACGATTCAGATTGAAGAAACACAATATTGCTTCTACTAAGATGATACAAAAAAGAAAAAACAACACTTAAAAACAAAAATAAAAACAACATCCATGTTGTTTCACCTCCTTTCCAGTAACAGAATCTCTTATTTAAGTGGGATATCGAGGAGCGTTTTATATTTTACTGCCTCGCCACTTAGTTTCACAAAAGAAAAATAAACCTCCCCAGGAAGTGAAGTCACTCTTATCGACCTTTCCGGATGCAGACAAGTTGCACTGTGACACTGTAGCATACTGATCAGAAAGCATGGCACTAAATATCGGACACGAACATGAATTTTTTGTGATATAGACATGATGACCAACGTCACACAAAGACCAACCGGGAGCATCGATTCGGTAAAACACTCAGGTTTGGCAAACACAACATCATTCAGGAACTCCTACATATATTTATCATATATGCTCCAAAGATTTAATTTGGATCATGCTAAACCAATAGTAGATGCTTCCAAAAGCTGCCATACCCGGCTAATGCTAACGTTGATGTAGGAACAGAAAATATGATAAATATACTCTGAAGAGAACATAGAGAAACCTTTTTTTTGTTTGTTTTTTTTGTTAGCAATCTATCAAAAAATGTGTTTAACAGCAGTGAAATGCAACTTTGGGAAAACAGGCTGACTGGATCATTACAATAGAAGGAAGGTCTATCAATGTAGAGGACTGGTTCAACGGTTTCCTGGCACAATGTTTACTAAGATGGAAGGAGGGGAGGAAATAAGGAAAGAAAGGAGACGAAACAGGAGGCAGACAAATGAAGACGGAAAACTTGGATTAAATGAAAGGACAGAAAGAGGAGAACGAGACAGAATGAGGTGGAAGTGAAGCACAAAAAGGGAGATAAATGAAGGAGGAAACAAAGGGAGGCGACAGCAGTGAGGATCCTCCAGTCGGAGCTTCTTCCTACTGGGGAAGAGCTTTCAGGATGGCGTTCACCTCCTCGGCGACGGCCGTCAGCGCAAACTCAAACTGATCCTGCAGGGAGACGAGAAAGAGGAAAGGAAAAAGTGGTGAAATATCCATGTAGGAATAAAACCCTGGAAAGGAGACAGGATTAGTCAGAATCTGATTCCAGTGACACCTGCTGTGAACAAACAGTTTGGCAAGAAGATGAACCTCAGTGTTTCTGCAGAAACAACTTGGAAGATCCGCCTTGGCTAAACAACAAAGTCCCACGAAATCCTACTTTTGTTGCTCAAATACAGTTTCTCTCTTAACAGTGTTCTCTTAGTGTCAAGTCGCAATAATCCAGGTAGAACAAGATCTAAGTTGCTACAAAATCTTCATGCATCTCATCCAGATGCTACTTCTGAATAGCTCAGCATTTATCTGCTGCTTTAACAGCTTCTGCTCCTCTATTTTCAGACTTTAAACCACCTGGCTGCAGGGATTTGCTCCCATTCAGCCTCAACAACTTTAGTGATGTCCAATACCAGCTGTGTTTCCATCAATTTCCCAAGTGAATTAGATGCAAACTTTAGAAATGCCGCAAAAAAATGGAAAAGGAAAATGTGAACTTGGTTTGTTTCCTTCAACCACTTTGGAGTGAATAAACTTGACTGCACAGTTTTACTCATCGCTGTAATATATTGAAAAGAAGAAGCTGGAAACATTTGCTAAATGGTAAAGAATCTCGAAGAAAAATACTTTAGTCATCTACAAAGAAAAAATCTAGAGAAGTCTTCAAAGGCTGTTTCCAGTTGGGTTAGTTGTACATATTCCTGCATGTCAGACTGTATCGGCAGAGTTTCATGAAATTTGAAGGTGAAAACAATAAAAAAAAAAAAATCAGAACAGCTCATCAGCCATGTGAGTTAAAGGTCGGCTTTGACAGAATTTATTCTAAAAAAATGATGTTTCTGTCTTCTATAATGTGCATAAACTGTTTTCGAAAACATCAAAAACCACCTCAAGCATACATAGAAACTTTTTTTTGTAAAACTGGGGAACAATTTTTGCAGTTTTTAGCTAATGAAATGCTTCAAAATGCACATGAAAATATGGTACGGAAACATGAATGCTGATGCTGAGTGATGAGTCCTGGTTCTTCATCCCAAAGCTGTTGGATCAGGTTGAGGTTTGGTCTCAAACTGGGAAAATTGCTTCTTTATGGTACACAGCAAAGGGAACATTAAAAAGACCAAACAAGCTGCTGCCTTGAGGTATTATCTAAAATAACATTGCATGAAAGACCATTAAGACTGTAAATATTTGGAACCTAGAGGCCTAAACCCCAGCAGGACACCACATCCAGACCAGAAATAAGTATAGTTCCGATGAGGATGTCAAAAAGCAGCAGTTCCTGAGTTTTCTGAGCTTACTGAGGTTTTGTGATGCCTTTAAGGACTGAAAACTTTGTTAGCCTCCTATGTTTCTGGGAAAATATGGTTTAGTGTATACTTTGATTTACAGTTGATGCTGTAGTTGCACACCAACCAAAGATCACGCAGCAAAGAACAGTGTTTGCTGTGTTTTTCTTCATTAAATGTGACTTAGTATGAATACTAGATCAAATTGTGGTAAATTTAGCAATTTAGCAAATTAGCAGTTGATTTTGGGCCGAGGCCACGAGGGGAATCAATGTGTGACAGCCGTTCACTCAGCATACATGCTTTAATCAAGCCGGGATTGATACCGCAGATGTTTTACACACATCCTGGGTTTTCTTTCTAATTATGGTCACAGATCAGCCGGTAATTGTTTCCAGGATGGTCTGCGGTCGTTCTGTGTACAGTGTGACGAGGATCGAGTCTTTGTTGTAGCTAGAAAATCTCTGGAGACGGTTCAACGGTGGAATGTACAAGATATGTATTAACAGTCACAAAAGCTTCACTAGCTGAAATTAGCTAAACCCTGTTAGCTTTCCTTATCTTTACTCTTCATATATTAACAAAAATGTTTCATATTTTGGACAGTAAAGAGTCTTTCTTGATTATAAAGCAAGTCAAGGTGATTTCACAATGCTCATTCCATAAGAAAGGCACAAAACCTGTATTCAACCAATGTCCAAAAAACCTCAAGTACATAATGCAGCACTGGTGCATGCAGCGTACATGCAATTAGGACGGACAGGTGCACCCTGTTGGGCAGAATTTAAAGTTAAAGAGGCTAAAGTATGGAATGAAGGTGTCCTCTTCTGTGCTTTTTCTGTTGTTTAATGTTGTTTAGATTCAACACTGCGGCATACGTGACATATCTGCAGTGGATTCTGGGTAAGAATAGCCAGGAAAGCAAAAAACAACCGGATGTAGGCGGACATCCTGGTATTTTTTGGCATGCTGCATTAGTTGTTGGCTGCAAGAGTGAACACAAATGCCTTCATGCACTGCGAGGAACTGAGGAATGTGATGGAAATTTCGAATTAAATGCATGTATTGCTCATAATAATGGAGTTCAGGTGACGTTTTGACCCTCGTCAGCCTGTTTAGTAACCCTAGATGTATGCTGTAGATTAACTGGTTTTTGACGAACTCCGTGGAGCTTGTGTGGTTTTCAAGGAGGCTGTTTAGCTATCAGCTAAGGAGAACAACTAACTTGTGGTGCTCGTTGCCCTCAGTTCATTCACTTGACTGTGCAGTTGTGATTCCATCTACAGAATTAAACTCAATGAAAGACGAAACATTTTTGACTAAAAATTGCCACCTGAGGATCCAGTTTGTTATTTTACATTCACCATTAACAGGATCATGGGTTAAGCATGTTATGCAGCTAATGTAGCTAAGGTTATTGTTAGTTTTGATTGTATACCAGGCCAGAGCTGACCTAAAACTGAAATCCTAAAGGGAAAATCTGAAATTTTTGAAACTTTAAGACCGTTTTGCAACATTAAAGGAGTAAAGGAGTGCGGTGTACCATGTTTTCATGTCGACTTTCGTGCTACATTGCAACTTAACTCAGCTAGCTAGCTTGTTAGCATTCCCTGGCAGTGGTCAAGAGGAAAGTTTTTCTTCAGAAATGGTAACATCATTGCATGAAAACATTGTGTATCGTTGTAACAACTTCTGCAGGAGTCCAACTCGGTTTTGGATGTGATTCTAGTTTGGTTTAGCTCCACAGTTTTGTTGCCAGTGCGACTGCTCTTAATGGGTTATGTCTATATTCTGGATCTGAATGTGCTTTCGCTTGGTTTTCACTGGAATATGCAGGACAATGGCAATTCATTTAAAGCTGCAGAGACTGAAACAGGACATGATATAGACAATACATGCAGTATTCTGACCTTATAATAGTTTGTTTTAAAAAAAGACTGCATGGATCTCCGTTTCCATTTCAAAAACATATTCTTGACTTTTCATCCAGTTTCTAAATCTAAAAAGGCTCCATCAGAACCTCTGGCAGCGCTGCTCTGGGACCAGGTTTTAGTCACCGTTTGAATTCTGTACATATTCCTGTGTGACCCGACTGTAATCCCTGTTCAATTGCTTTTCAGAAATCAATTGATCTTAACTGATGTGGAGGAGTGAGTCCCAAAAAAGAAGAAAAAAAAAAACCCACTGCAAATCCAGCCTTTCTCACAATGGGGCCTGAAGATTACCAGCCAACCCGAGGCTTTCAGATAAAGTGAACTTTTAATGGAAGCATGATTGATTGTTAGAGAGACAGCAGCGTGACGTAAAGGTCACGTCTTCGATCCCGACTTCTGCATGATGTAACGTGTCGTCATCGCTTCTCCCTTAATCTCTTCACACTCAGTCGTCAGATCAGTGATTGGGATTGTTTGATGGAGCTGCTGGAAACAACCTTTGCTCATAATAAACAAAATCAGCAGCGGTGGAAGAAAAACTGAGCTTCTGTATTAAAGTAAGAAGATCGCAGTGTAGAGATGATCTGTTACGAGGAAACATCCTGCATTTATTCAATTAAATGTACAGAAGTATTAACATCAAAATACACTGAAAGTACCAAAAATAAAAGTACTCATTATGTAGAATGGACCATTACAAAATTATGTATTATTGTATAATAATTAAGCATCTCTTAATACATGGATTTTTTTTTATCCTGCAGCTGTTAAAGGTGAATTCGATTTTAATATTTGCTGTTTGGGTAGTTTGGAAAATTCTTCCAAGTTTGATCTTAATCTAATAAAGTGTCTTTTGTTGATTATATATTGTTATGTGTCTTCTCAGCCATTGTTTTTATCAGTTTTCATTTTATTGTGATTTAACTGTTGCTTGCCTGTAAAGCACTTTGACTTTATTCATTTATTTATTTATTTTTTGTCTGCATTTGTTCTCATTGTTTAACTCCACAAAAGAGGTGTCAACATTGTATGAGATTGATGCATATTTTAGACTTGCAGCCAAATATTTTAATATTTAGTGCATGTGTGTGACCATCACCGGCCCTCCCTGAAAGCTAAGCAGACATTCTTTATTAGAATTCCCTATTATAAGCCAGGGAGGGCAGTGCTACACCTCAGTGATGTGTGGGGGAAACAAAGACTGGACAGGACGAACAGGATGAACAGGGATAGAAATTAACAGGCGGAGCTATTACAATTAAAGATTGTAAGGTGGTGTGTTATTCCCAACTACTAACTGCCCATCAATAAAAATAAAAAAAGAAAACCAACACAAAAGAAAAAGAGATTCAATAAATAAATAATTAAACAAACAGTACTGAGCACCATAATTGTGGATGTCTTGATAGTATAGAATAGAATAGAATAGGCCAGAAGAGGATACTAGTGAAAGAGAGAATGAGTTTAGGGTAGAGACTCTGGAGAGATTCTCAGCACATTCTGGCGGGACCCATCATTTGCTGAAATGGGACTCGGCAGTAGCTGGCGAGACCTGATCAAACATGCAAGTGTGAAGAACCCCGAAGCCCAGAACAGCAATCACAGCAAGGCAGGGCCAAGCCAACAGGGCACCCCTCCCCCCGGGCCGTAGGAGCCACAGGGCGGCACCCCCAGAGAGCCACCGGGGCCACCAGAGAGCCACCGGGGCCACCAGAGAGCCACCGGGGCCACCGTGAACGATGCGAACCCGGAGAACAAGAGGGAGCAGCTACCGACACCCCCAGCGTGCCAAGACCGACCCAGGCGGCCCGGGGCACGAGGACCCACCCGCCACCCAAACCCCAACCCCGCCCACCCCAGCCCCCTCGTCTTTAACGTCAGTGTTTGGCGAGTTTATCAGACGTTATAAAACCAGGATTTTGCAGAGCAGCAGCTCGTAAGTGGCTGTTGGTTCACATGTTGTCTCAAAGTTTCAGTTTCTGTTCGTTCTGTTGTCTGACAACGAAAAGAGAAAAATACGGAACTGAGTGCAGCTTTATTGAGAATATGACTATTAAAGTATATGTGAGCACAGAGAGCGGGAGAGAAGTAAGCAGATGCTTACAGGGGGTCCTCGGTTTACGACGTCCTCGACCTATAGTGTTTCGTTCTTACTTTGGAACTGGCTATGTGGAACTAGCTGGCTAATGGAGTGGACGAGTATGTTATCACGTGGCACTATGAGACGGCTTTGTTTACATTCACCGGTTGTAGGACACTTTGGATTGTGCTACATTCACTAAATTTTTGCCCTTTGCCATTTTTGCATCGACATTTGTGTTTGTGCGAAGACTCAATACATGAATATTTACCACCAGAGACGATGTAACGTCACAAGTCGGTGTCTGTAATAACTAAATACTGAGCAGTGTGAACATTTAAGATGGGAATGAGCTTGGTACCGATGCTTCAACTATGAAACTAGAGGTGGGAGTTAAGTAGCTTAGCTTAGCATAAGCACTGGAATCGAAGGGAAACTGCTAGCATGGCTTTACCAGCAACTCTACAGCTCACTGATTAACACACTGAATCTAGTTTTTTAAAATTTTCTTGGTCTGTATTTTTCACTTTTTCAAGCACAGTAAAACCAGAACATCTACTAGATGTTATTTAGCTCAGAATAAAACAGCTTTTGGTCAATCTGCAGTTAAAGCAGTCATGAACATTTGAGATTCAGTAAGCTTTGCAGTGTTTAAAACCAGCCACAGATTGCCACAACCAATGATTATCTTTTATTTATAGGTTTCACTGATTTTATTTATTGTTTTTTGACTCATTTTATTTACTATCTCTGTGCAAATTATCTGCTTGCTAACTCTGGCACCATTACTGCCCCTGTAAAAATGAACAAAATAAACTATTTATTTCAGGTTTATTTTTCTCGGTATGCAATCGATTTATCTAGCACCTCCTGCTCTGTGGTAAATGCTGTGTGAAAAGCTTTTATTTATTTAGGTCTGAGGATTTCTGTGAATCTGTGGAACTTTAAACATAGACATAAGATTGTTAAAGTGTGTTTTTTAAGGCATCATCTGTGCCCCAAACCAAAGGATTTCCACATGAACAGACAGGGTTCAGGTGTTGGTTACCTTCGTCTGCACCATCCCCGGCCTTTGGTCCCGCAGGTGCTCCAGAGTCGCTGCAATATCAATCTCCTTGGCACCTGTCAAGCACACAAAAAACACACACATGAAAACAAAACTGCTGCTGGATTGTGTTGAAAGCAGCACTGAGGTAATCCAGCTAACATCTGTCAATCTGGTGTTTCGTGCCGACTCTCCAAAAGGCGATTACATTCATCCTCTTTGTACAAAAACAAACACACGGACTCTACAAACAGCTCGAAGGTGGCGTTTTGTTGTCGGGATGAAACAAAAAAGATAAAGGGGGGGCAAAGAAAACTGTTGGAGAGGACTTTGTGAAGGAAAATCACAGGCCGACGTGTTTTCCAAGAGGAAACGGAGCCAATCTGAAAAGCTCCTCGCCGCCGTTTGGTTGTCGTTCTTAGCGTTCCGTGAAGGTTGCCCACCAGAGCTCTGTCAGCGCCTGCCAAAACCTGACACGCCTCAGTGTGTGTGTGTTGTGTGAGTGTGTGAGTGTGTGTGTGGTGGCATCCCGGTTTACTTGGCAGCCAGACTGGCATGATGCCCCACAGTTAACAACAGAGCGGCTGCCTGCAGTCGGCTGAATGACCTCTGGCCAAACACTGGTCAGATTAGCAGACACTGTGATACGTTACACACAGATTAAAAAGCTTTTTATAGGCAAATACAGAAAAACTACCACTAATCTCAGGTGTGGAAAACATCCAGCAGTTTAGCAACGATTTGCCTTCAAATTTAGGCATGAAAGGTGTGTTGTCTTTACCCCTGTAAAGCCTGACCCATCAAAAAACAGCCAGATAATTCTAATTATTTGGATGTTTAGTGACCCTTTTAACAAAATCCACCAAACAAAAAAAACTAAAGCTGAAAAAAAAGGAGTATAATTTAGTTTAAGATAAAGGGCAGTTTTGGCAATTTTTTGCTTTGATTTTTAGAAACAAAAACTAGTTTTGTCCTATTTATTAAACTATCTATCATGTTGATGAGATAGAGGACTCAGAAACTCGTGTATCAAATATGATACAAATGGTTATACAGGGTTTTAAAAATGCCAGATTTACAGCATCAATCGGAGCCAGAAACTGTGAAAACAGAAAGAATCATCTGATGTCCAACATTCTTTGAACTACTCATTCTGAGGTGCAGTTTTGTCGGAAAATTTGACCACATCTAAGCATGAAATCCTGATTTAATTTTGCATGAAATTTGCTCTATTCTGTGTGTCTTGTTTCAAAATGTAGCCAATTCTGAGCTTAAAATTGTGACATTTATTCCGACAAAGCAGCGCCTCACAATGAGTAGTTCAAAGAATCTTCAAACTACTCATTGTGAGACACGCTGTTTTGTTGGAAAATTTTACCAAATCTAAGCTTGAAATCATGACGAAAACAGTGGAAAAATGTCAACAAAATGGAGGTTGGCATTCTTCTATTGCTGTTCTGTGTAATATTCTTCTTTTGCAATTATGAAAATGTTCAAAATGTGTTATAAAGTGAAAAATAAACATATTTCAAACATGAAATCATTCTTGTGTGGACAAAAATCTCAACCCAAATGACAACAAATAAAAACACGTAAGAATCAATGTGTTTTTCTGGTATTTTTTGTCATTTTTGTTAAGAATAATAATTTGCATTATACAGGTTATTTTTGACCCACTAATGGAAGAGTGCAGGGTCCAATCACTTGTGCATCTAAAGGTTAAAAAAAGTTCCAGAAATACAGCATTAATCAGAAAGATTTGTCTGATGTCCTACGTTCTTTGAACTGCTCATTGTGAGTAGAAAATTTAACCAAATCTAAGCTTGAAATCCTGATTTTGCATGAAGGTTGCTCTATTCTGTGTGTCTTGTTTGAAAATTTTTCTCCAGTTCTGTAGCTTGAAATTGCACACTTTTTATCAATACTCTTGCGCTCTTAGACACTATTTGCAGCACATATTACACGATGTACACTGTAACGCTTGTACGTCCTTTACATAGTACATTTACTGCTTTTTATATTATTGTGTATTTTTTATTTACTGCACATTTTTACTTCTTTATCTGTATTTATGATGGTGGGAACTGGACTCTTTCTATTGTAGCAAAAACATTTCCCCCCAGGGATTAGTAAAGGATTTCTATTCTATTCTATTCTATTCTATTCTATTCTATTCTATTCTATTCTATTCTATTCTATTCTATTCTATTCTATTCTATTCTCACAATGAATAGTTGAAAGAATCATTGGATTTCCAATGTTCTTTGAGCTACTCATTGTGTGAGGCGCCGTTTTGTCGGAAAACTTAACCAAATCTGAGTTTGAAATCCTAATTTTGCATAAAAAGTCGCTATATTTTGTGTATCTTGTTTAAAAATGTAACCAAATCTAAGCTTACAATTGTGATATTTATTCTACATGCCTTGTTAAAAAATTTGCTAAAAATTAACCATTTACTCAAATCAAATTCTGTAAAAACCTAAATATTTTCGCATTCCACTCTGCAACCGTGAATCTATTAGTGACTCTGCTGCAATCAAAAGTCATGTGGTTAAAACTGAGAGTTTTCAGCTGAACTGGGTTGAACTGCAGGCAGTGTTTATGCAGACAGATAGGAGACAAATATGGAAACAAATTTAAAAATGTAAGTAGTAAATTATCTATGATATAGAGAGTCCTCATCTTTTTTTTCCAGCGCTGGTAACACCTGTGTGCATCTATAAAAATGATGCACATGTTGATTCCAGGTTTCATCTTTTTATAAAAAATAAATAATCAGTGAAATCTAACTATTTTTTTCATGATTTAAGGCATTACAACTGCATCACACTGCACAGAAGACATTTTTAACTGCTGTTTCTATAGAGGTGCAGGTTTTTATACTGCAGGGGAAAATGAACCCACAGTGAGGGAAAAATGTGACGCCCAGAATCTACTTGAGGTTCAGAGAACTAAAGAAGCTAGGAAGTGAAAAGTCTTTCACTTCTACAAAAACTGACAATTAACATGACACATCATTTGAATATTTTCTCTTCAAAGCTGTGTTTTCCAGATAACCAAGTCCTTTCATCTGCAGGCCCAATAAATATTCAGGTTGAGCAACTGCAATTAATGTTTTTTTTTTTTTTTTTTAATATCATACGACATGAAAAAAGTGACAAAAAAAAGTAGCTCGTAGTGGTGAAAACTTCAGAGAACTGACACCCAAATCTGCAGCCTGCCAGACTTTATGGACAAGTACGGTGAGTTTCGGCTCATCTTTTAGCTGTCTTGCACACAGCTTTTTTTTTGGTTTGTTTTGGTTTACTGACTGCTCTCATATTGGTGGAGTTTGTCTCAGGAGTTGGTTGAGACCAAAAACAGCTAAATGAGAATACATTTTGGAGCAGGTGGACAGATAAGATTTAAGTCTCAAGTCAAGTTGCAGTCTTTGCTATTCCAGCCAAGTCTTTTTACAGCTCTGCTCTAGTAGTTTTACAATATATTTGACTTCTAATCTTGATATATGAGCATCACAGATGGAGAATTACGGCTTAAAACTGTATATGTATGCTATAACTAATTATAAAGCTCCTAAGGTTATGAACTGTTACTGCATAAGGTTCAATGAAAGCTTTAAATCCAGCCTTTAGATCTTCTTTGGGGCAAATTATTTGGAGACGAGGCTCATTATAATGTATTTTTGCTGCACTTGTGTTTTCATCTCTGTCTATATATATATGTATAGTGCTTGTTAAGGTGCAATTTGCAGTGCAGTTACCTGTTCAAAATGCAAAGTCATCAAGGTGACTCATAGGGGTTTTTGCTCAACTGTAAACTAAACAGTTTATAAAGGCAAAACAAATATTGTTAAAAAAAAAAAAGGAGGAAATCTTTTACTTTGTTCATATTGTCTGGCTTATAATACATAATAATGTGAAAACTTGAGACAAAGGAAGATGAAAAATGCTTTTAAAAACGGCCAGCAATAACATCAGCTGATTTAATAAATGACAGAAGGGATGTTTTATGCTCTTAATGCACTTGTAGGATGAAATAAAGGTGCGCTAAAAGGGTGTTTTTGTCAACATGATGTCTCCTTCATACATATGTTAATGCGGCTTGCTTTTAGCGAACAAGACAATTATCTCCCGGCAGGAAAAAATAAAGTGAATCCTGCTTTTTAACAACCCACACACCGAGTCTATAACGACCTTATGTCACCTCATGGTGTCAGAGGAGAACAAACCGATCGCTGCAGGTAACCAGGAATTAGCGGAATAAAAGAGATGATTAATAAAGACGGGAGTGGGAAGGAAGACATCTCAAGGAAACAGAAACAGCTCGAGACTGTGAGAGAAAAGAGACGAGGGAAGGGAAAGAGGTGGGAGCAACAATTAAATTCACAAAGAACAAGAGAGGGAAAAAAACATTTAATTTGTTTTCTGTCCGTTGCGTTTCTCTCCCCCACCTTCTCCTCCTCTATCCCAATTCTGAGGAAACAAAAAAGCGCAAGAATTACTTTTTCTTCCTCCTCCTTGTTGTGACACATAATAACACTTCTTTTTCTTGCCTGCATGAAGAGGAAAATGAATGGTGGGAGAGCTGCTCATTCACACCATTTTCTCTTTCTGTTTCACAGGTTTTGTGAGCTTTTTTTCCTTCTTCTTCTTTTCACAGCACAATAGACTCCCTTCTAGCCAGAAAAGCTGCAACACAGTACACGCTGCTTTAGTTTTTCCCTTTTTAAAGGAGAGGACTTAACAAACCGAGGGCTATTGTGCAGGTTCTGATAAACCTCAAAATGGACGGTATCAAAAAAAAGAAAAATCCTAATCGGGCTTTCCCCCTTTTTTTGCAAAACGACGACGGAGGCAAATAAAAAAAGGAGAAACAGCCTCATTTTTCCTTTGGGGTGGAGGTCGAGGACTGCACAGGGTGGGAGGGAAACAAAACAAAAAAAAAAAAAAAAAAAAAAGAAAGACCTTGAGGAGGCCGCAAAAGACCCCGAAGCCGAGACTCACCAGCTGGACCTCGTAGGAAAAAAAAATCCTGCAGAAAGGAGTGGAGAGATGCTGAAAGGCTCTCCGGCACTCGATGGGTTTCGTTAGATTCTCAAGATGAAGAGAAAGGTGGTGGTGGTGGTGGTGGGTGAGGAGGGGAGAGAAACGAAAGGGGGGAGACTTTTGGTTGGGAGGAGAGAGAAAAAAAAACATGAGAACCAAAGCAACACCTCCTGAACCCTGCAACGTCGCCGTGATTCTTGGGCAAATTTACAATTCAGTCCTTGGGAAAGAAACAGTTGGAAATCAGGAGAAAGAGGGGGAGGAAGAGAGAGTGATTTTGTGTCTGAGAGGGAGGAAGAAGAAGAAGAGGAGGAGGAAGAGGAGGAGGAGGAGGGAAGGGCCTTTGATCAGGACGGAGGCAGCCTGAAGACCCTCCAGCTTCTCAGAAACCCTCCAAACTGAGGAGGACGGAGCTGAAAATGAGGACAGGAAGCTTTGAAACGGCAGAAAAGATGATACAAACTCAAAAAAACAAAAAGATCTGAACTGGAATGATGCATTAGATTATCATTTATAGTACTAATCTTACTGCTGGTGCTTTTATTCTCATTTATTTCCTACTTTTGCAGCAGCTTTAATGTTTAAAACATGTCGTGCAAACCTCATTAACATGGTTTAAATTAAAGAGGACACTCTGATGTGAGAGTTGATGCTAAAATATGAATTATGATCCTTTTACAACATGGAGAAACTGATTTATTTCACTCTGGAGCATCATGTAGACAATCAAAACATGCTGTATAATGTAAATTTCTCTACATATACAAAAATCTGTGCAATATCAGTGTGTATTTTATCAGTATTTCTACTAATGGAAGAATCCGTCCAGTATTATTTCTTTTCAATGTATAAATTTGTGCAATATCTATATTTTCCACACCCAGAGGAACCTGTGCAATATATTAAATTCCACTTATGAAAGAATTATGCATAGTTTTTGTATTTTTTTTCCATTTTCTATTGATCTTCTTGCTCTTACCTGTACATTGCAAATGCATCTGCTATCACATTATTAAAGGCTTACTTTTTCATCTATCTAACTTTTACATTTTTCACACTTTTTGTCTACAAGTGTTAGTGTTTGTTTCTATATGTATATTATATACACCTTATTTGATGCTATTAGTTACAGAACAGAAGCAGCTTCTAATTTCACATATTAGTTGCTAATAATGTTCAGCTCTGCATTTCTGTGACACATTTAGTTAATTTTGGGTAAAGAGCAGCTAGTTTTGCATGTAAACAATAACAGAAATATCTTAAAACTTCTGTTTAAAGCTGCATTAATTGATTTTTTGATGAAGGTGGAAACACATCTAATGTCATCAATTTGTTCTAAAAACTGATCTATATGCAACATTCATGCTTCTTGTAGCTCTGTTTTGGTCTACACCACCTTCTCAGAAAAATATCTGGCTGCTGGATAATCTCCTCAGCTGCTAACTTTGATTTTCTGAAGCCGATTTATCAAAGCTGTGTTGGTTGGGAACAAGGCGAGAGTAAACTGAAAATCAGTAAGATCAGGAACCGTATAACCAAATACATGAGCTGAAAGAAGCTAATTCTGTTTGTCACTTTTAGAGGCTAATTTTACATTAAATGTAGTAGTTAATATGCAAAATTGGATTAGTACAGCTTTAGTTGCTTAACTATTTGATAGATAGATAGATAGATAGATAGATAGATAGATAGATAGATAGATAGATAGATAGACAGATAGACAGATAGATAGATAGATAGATAGATAGATAGATAGATAGATAGATAGATAGATAGATAGATAGATAGATAGATAGATAGATAGATAGACTTTATTGTCTGTCCCAAACGGTGACAGAAATTCTTCTTTGACAGGCTCCAACAATAAAATACAACACATAAAAACACACTGAAAACACAAGTTCGCAAAGTAGATGTCTAAAAGAAATGTTAAAAAGAAATAGCTGCCGATAAAAATAAATAAATATATAGTGCTCAGTGTCTTGACATACATACATTATAAAACACTGGGTAGTTGATTGAATGTTATATTTTTGAAGATGATCATGTGTTTTCCACGTTAAACATCCAACTACGATGTGAAAATGTACAAATTTAAGGGAGTAAAAGTAACAGAAAATGGAAATACTCAAGCTAACACTGTAAATATACCTGGATAGTAGAGCGAATTAGATTAAAAAAATGTAAAATTACTAAAAGATGGTGAAGGAATGGCATTGCAAATCAACATAATTTACACTTACGATCAAATACAGAGAGAAATGAAATATCAGACAAGCTAAAATGTGTAGCTCAGGTTGGTGAGATTCTCTCTCTAACTTCACTTTGGGGGATTTTCATGTTTTAACTTGTGTGTTTAGCAGATTCCACAATGTCTTGGGTTTATGAGGCAATTAGATCAACTAAAATAAAAAGAATTGTCAAAAACAACCCCCTAAAAAAGGTATTTTTGTGTTGACATAAACACTTTATTTAACAGAGATTTCACGTTTTGTTATCGGCGGTGAAATCCACTTTGATCCTCACAATAAACCGAACTCGGCCTGATTCCATCACGTTTTCCTGCTCGAACAAAAGGCCATTTTCCATTGAAAAAGAGATCAAATATGACGTTTATTTATATCTTAGTGCACAGCGTGAAGGTTAAGACTCTGTTTATAGACTTATTCACAACATGGAGCAAGAAAACACAAAGATCCTTGATAAATCTGATGATAAAACTTTACCAACTTGCAATAAATGGATGAAGAAGGTAAACTGTCTTTGTTTAAATGTAATAAAATAAAATCACACCAAGCTACTTTAACCATGTGAACTCGAGTGAGTTTTAAATGCTGTCATTTAAAAAAAAAAAAAAAAGAAAAATTACACCGTTTTTCAGCGCTAGAAACTGTAAAAGCAGAGATAATGGTTTGGTTTCAACAGTCCTTGAACTACTCATTTATAAAGTACTGTTGGAAAAGTAACTAAAGCGAAGCTCAAAATTGTGACCTACATGTCTTGTTTAAAAATTTGCCACAAATAAACTGCTAGCTCTTATCAAATACTGTAAAAAAAACCCTAAAAATTCTTTGCACTTTGGCACAACCATGAAGCTATTATTAAGTTTGGTGCGGGGAGTGGAGGTCCGACGCCTCGCAAAACTTTTGTAAAATGTCTAAACCAGTCGTTGTGTAGCTAAAACGAGGACAGATTCAGCAGCTTATTTCTCACCTCAAATGTTTCCAGAAGTACTTTTCATGGAACTTTTTTCATATTGAAAGAAATAGTTTGCGACCGAGCCGCCAAGTTGTCCAACACCAAGACCGGACTGAAGGTGAACCAGACTTACGGAAATCTTTTGTATGTGAATGCTTCCGCTCAATGTCTTTGAATGGGTGACACTGTTTACTACGCTTCTTTGAGGTTTATTACGAACTGTAAAGTGTCAACGCACCACTGTGAGTTATACTCTTGGGTCGGATGGAGAGCTATAGCCACCAGAAGGCTCCATCATTGGTATACTTTCATATTCATGGTGATACTTGGACTACTGCCCTCCTACATTTGCCCCTTAACTGCACAGAAAAGTTCTGCTCTTCACTCGCTCCGTTCACGAGATCATTTGTTGCTTTTTGTTCCATATGTTCGTACTGAACTGGGTAAAAAGGCTTTTGTTTACTCTGCACCTTCTGCCTGGAATGTTGCAGAAAGACTGGAAAGTAACCGAGTCAATCTCACTGAGCGCTTTTAAATCTAAACTGCGAGTTCTTGAGGCCGTTTCCACAACATGCACTTGTTTTTCATAACTTGCTTTTAAATTTATGCACATTTTTTTGTTTGTTTTTGTTCGTGTTTTAATTATGTTTTAACTGTGTAATTTTATAACTGTGTTTTGCATTTGCTGCTGCCTATCTTGGCCAGGACTCCCTTGAAAAAAAGGGTTCTTAATATCAGTGGAATTTCTCCTGGTTAAACAAAGGTTAAACAAAAAAAAGAAAAAGGTCTGAATGTGACCACCTTGTAGACAAACACCATGAGTCTTGGTTTGTTTCCATAGGGCGTTTATTCTTGCATGGAAACACACCAGATCTGAATATCACCTGCTTGATGGACGTGCAGTAGTGGGTCACTAGGAGGTGACACTCAGAACTTCAGTCTGGTAGAAGTGTTGGACCGACATGTCGGCTCTGTCGCAAACTTTCTTTTTTAATGAAACCAGTTCCGCGAAAAGTAATTCTGAAAGCATTTAAGGCGAGAAACAAGTTGCTGAATCTGTCTTTGTTGTAGTTCAATGACGGCAGGTTTAGACATCGTACGAAACTTTCACGAGGTATCGGACCTTCGCTCCCCACACCAAATTTGCAGAAAGTAGAAGTCAAGTCTACTTTCTGCAAATGAGCTCTGGGGCGATGCAACGCAACCAGTACGCAAAGTCCAGGAGCCTCTTTGTTTCCAGTACGACTGGACTCACAGAGCGTTGACTAAAATGTAAAACAGGTGGAATCCCAACTCCCAGCTTCCTTAAACGCACCACCACTGATGGTTTTGAAGCACAGTTTGTGACTGACGGCGAAAAAGGAAATAAACTCGATTTTTTTTGAGACGCAAAGGAATTTTTTTTGCAATGGATTTATTCTGGAGGATCTTTTCTCCACACATCTTTGTGAAAACCAATAAAACTGTGGAAGAACTAGAAACAAAGCATCTGCCTCACACGTCTTCCAGCTGTTTATGTCTTGTATAAAGCAGTTTTCTTGCGCTGAATGTGTGGTTTGCCACCCCAGAGCTGTTGTATGTAGGAAAAGATTCAGCAACAGACTGGTTTTAATTTAAATATAAGTTTTATGTTGTTTAAAGAGTGAAAGAAAGAGAAACTGTAAAAGATTTGTTGTGATTTATATAATGTAAAGTTGGCTGAGACTGGGAAAAAGCTGCAGCTAAACTTTATTTTTCTCAAGTTGTGAACTTTATTTTAAGATGCACAGCTTTTCAAAAGCTATTTTCTCTTATTTTTAAACACAGTCCTTATTTTACTGAATGAGAGAAGAACATTACACACATCAACAGTCTTTTATATCAATAAATATCGTCAAAATGTTTTTGAATCACACTGAATTTATTTGGTTTCTCCATCAGTTATTGATTAGATTAGAGTGGACAGTATCATTACACACAAAACACGGTTCTACAGTAGCTTTTTTCCCTGTTACAGTGAGACTGATGGCAAAAGATATTATGTGAACAGTATGTGCAAAAAAACAACATACACTACTGTTTGAGGTCACTTAGAAATGTCCTTTTTAAAAAAAAAAAAAAGCTTTAAAAAAAAAAAAAAAAAAAAAAAAAGAATATGAACTAAACCAGAATTCCAGTCCAGACATTGTTAATGTGGTAAATGACTATTCTAGCTGGAAACAGCTGATTTTTAATGGAATATCTCCATAGAGGTACAGAGGAACATTTCCAGCAACCATCACTCCTGTGTTCTAATGCTACATTGTGTTAGCTAATGGTGTTGAAAGGCTCATTGATGATTAGAAAACCCTTGTGCAGTTATGTTAGTACATGGATAAAAGTGAGTTTTCATGGAAAACATGAAACTGTCTGAGTGACCCCAAACTTTTGAACCTGGACAACTGTTAGTACATTACTAATTCCTTGTAACATTATTACTCCTTTAGAGTGTTTTGTTTTGTACTTCCTGTCTTGCTTGGTGTTTATTTTATTTATTTATATTGTTTGACTCGACTCCAAGAGAGTATATGTTGAATCTTGATGACATGCAGACGTTAATACAGCTACTAGGCTACATCACGCCAGCTCAAGTTAGACATGATGATGTTCCAGACCTTTGCTGAAATAAATTTTGTCTAACTGGACTTCTTTAGTCAATTGCATACTGTCTTCAAAAACAACCCAAATATTGAGGTTCCACTGTGATTTTCCTTTTGTGATCAGCCTTGTCTCAGATCGGACCTGGTCTTGGTTTGGTTTAGGACAGTAAAGGGTTAAAGGTTGGGGAAAATAATGGTTACTACTCTGGTTAGAGAAAGTTGATGAATAGAAGAACTAACTAGTGACACGAAATGGGAAACAAATTGCATCTGTGGTGTAAAAATCCTACATTTTGCTTTTATAGATTTGAGGCAAGGGCTGCACGGTGGCTTGGTGGTTAGCACTTTCACCTTGCAGCTAGAAGGTCCCTGGTTCGCATCCTGGCATGTCCGGGATCTTTCTGCATGGAGTTTGCATGTTCTCCCTGTGCATGTGTGGGTTTTCTCCCGGTACTCAGGCTTCCTCCCACAGTCCAAAAATAGGAAGAGGTTAATTGGTAACTCTAAATTGCCCGTAGGTGTGAATGTGAGAGTGATTGTTTGTCTCTATATGTAGCCCTGCGACAGACTGGCGACCTGTCTAGGGTGTCCCCTGCCTTCACCTGAGTCAGCTGGGATAGACTCCAGCCCCCTGCAACCCAAAAGAGGATTAAGTGGTGTATAGATAATGGATGGATGGATGGATCTCTTTGAGTTTTAGTTGCTTTATCAGAACAAAACAGCAACCTTAAATCAAGCGGGAAAACTGGACGGTTCTAGACGTGGTTAAATCTCATTTTTCCACATTTTTGCGTCTCTACCATCATCTGATGGAGGCCTGATGACTGAACCGACTCCCAGCTGCTTGTCCTCAAAGTTGCTGGTCAACACCTGGACAGTTTCAGTGCAGCTAAAACACCAAATTAATAAATCAACTTCTTGTTCTTCCTAACTGAGAATCGGATGCTTTAAATGTATCTTTCGGTGATTCGGGACGGGACATGAAAGAGGACTCCCAGCCGGCCCCACCTGCCCCTCCCCGGCCCCTGGGTGCCGAGGAGGGGCCCCCGATCGCAGTGTGACAGCCTGGGAAACGGCCACTGATGCCCAAACTGACCCTTTGATCTGGAATTAAAGACCCAGGAGCTCGTTCTGCTACAGCAGCAGCGCCGCCGTGGGACACACTCTCATACAAAGAGACAAAAAGACACGCACACACTCGCGTTGTCGTCACTTTGTCTGATTTTAGACAGAACCCAGATGCCAACTGCGGTCAGAGTCCTCTTCAGATGTCACTTATTTAGAAATATATTCATTCTTGGGCAGGTTTTCTGAAGAAACGCTAATTAGAGGCTCCAATCTAAGCAGTAAAAAGTAACCGAGTTCCTTAAAAAACAGATCAAAATATGCAAAATTGGTAATAAATGAGTATAATCAGACAGACCTCCAGAAAATGACACCTAACTTAACATCCTGTCACAAGCTGGCAGCGTTGTGAAACACTCTGCACAATTACAACACTGTGTTTATTGTATCATACTGTAATTATAGTAATTATCAGCCACTTACAATGTGCTGAAAAGTCCCTCCAGATGAAGCATCCTAGTTATTTTAGGTCAACTCACAGGATCCTGCAGTTGGAAACACACTCTGCTGTCCAGTTTCCCACTTTTCGTAACTTGTTTTCTTTTCATTCTCGTATCATTTCAAGTCACAGTTGCTCTTTTCTTCTTCATTTTTTTTTAACTGTTTTGTTGGCAACAAAACCAAAAAACCGAACTGCAGCATGGAGCCAAAGCAGCAGAGCACCAACTGAGATAATGAAACAGATATTCACTCGCAGTAATTAAGCCCCAAAAATAAAAAAAATTAAAAAAATAAACTGATAATATTTTTTTAAAAATCTGTTTGTTTTTTCTGGCTCAGAGGCTGCAAGTAACAGTCGCTGGGTGTGTTAATGGAAAATGTCATTATTTGTACCTACTCATCGCTGTAATTATCTAATTAAATGTCATTATTTTTAATGCAATCACCCAACTGTACCAAACACAACTTTGATGATTGTGGTAATAATATGATGGCAGCGTAGGGGAGGTGAGGGGGGAGCCTGTTGCCATGGTGACATCTCTTCATACTGGCACTAAGGATGGATAGATGGATGGATGGAGGAGGAGGTCAGAAGGAAAAGAAAAGAAACACTCACCTTTAGCCATCTTGTTGAGGACCATGTCGACCAGGATGTAGGTTCCACTTCTTCCAGCTCCGTCGCTGCACAGGTGGGCGAGAGACAAAGACGCAGAATGGGAAACAAAGAGAGAGAGAGAGAGAGGAGCATTAATTAAATTTGTTTCTGATCACCAAGTATGCAGTTTTCAGAATAGTTTTTCTGTCATCAGTAAATGTGTTCAACCCTCTGAACAGTTTCAAGGCCTTTCTTATAGATCCCGTCACATTTCTCTTCACTGTCTGCTTGTTTTTTACTGCAACATAAAGTCCTGCACCTCTATGGAAGCAGCCGAGTCATAACCAAAACCAGAGAACTCAGAAATGTCTTCTGTGGAGTTTTACACAGTTATAGTGCTATAAATCATGAAAAAAGTCAAAATGAAAGCTGAATTTCTTTGATTATTTATTTTAGAAAAACTGAATGTTGTTACCAATAAAGGGGGAAAAAATACAATAACTTTCCCTACTTGCCTTCTATCTTCTTTCTAAAACACTGCCTGCAGTTCATTCCAGTTCAGTCAAACATTCCCAGATTTTTGTTATCTGAGTCAGTAATGGCTTCCTGGTTACAATCAGAAGTCAAAATTTGTAAATTTTTAAAATAATATGATTCATTTTCAGTGAATATTTAGATGGCACATGTTTAATTTATTTGATTATTTATTTTAGAAAGATGAAAAAATGGAATTAACATTTAAAACATGGTTCCACACAGGTGCCTCCAATGCAGGAAAATAAAAATAATAACTCTAAATAGGATTAATAACCCATATTTTTAATGTGTTTTCTGTCTGCTCTGTGTAAACACTGCCTGCAGTTCAACCCAGTTCACTCAAGAATTCCCCAATTTTTTGTCATATGACTGTTGCTCCTTCCTGAGTCACTGATGGCTTCTTGGTTGCCAAAAAACAAAACAAAAAAAGGGATTTTTACAGAATTTGACTTATTTTCAGCGACTATTTAGATGGCTCATAGGGAATAAACACATTTTTATGAAATGTCACAATTTAGCAGTTTTTTCTGATGGAACCAAATGTCACAAATGAGCAGTTCAGGGACCGTTCGAACGCTGGAAAGCTAACCATTTTTTTTTTTTTTTTTTTTTTTTTTTTTTTTTAGTTTTTCTAGTTTTGCAGCTCTGATAAAATGCACTTTTTAATCAAACAAAAATGAAGCTGCCAGCAGGGTTTTGGGGTTCAGACAGTTTTCACTTTAAGCTTCATTCCCATATTCCTCCAATAATTCTTTTCCTGACATTATTTTATGATATATTTTTAAAAAATTAATATTGCAGTAACCACAACAAGGATAAAGTATGAAACCTTCTGCACACAGGATCCATTGCATGTTGACATATTAAGTTTTTCTGTGTTGCTATTTGCAAAATAATAATATAAACTGTAAGAGTAGACTGTATGTTCTAGTCTTATCATGGACTTTGCTTAATAAACTGTCAAACAACAGCTTCTATATACTTTTGAAAATCCAACAAGTTATTTAAGACCTTACATAACAGCAGTCGTATTTACATCTGTGCTGAATTGGTTAACAGTGTTTGACAGTTCTGGTTAGAAAAACGCTCCATCATGATGATCTCTGCAGCTTTATTCAGTCATTTCTGCATTTCCGTCCAGACGAGGAGGAATAAACGTCCTCTCTGCGTCTGCTGGTGAAAATTCAAATCAACCCAGAAAGAATGATTGAATCTGAAATGTTAACAGACATTTAGAAAACGCTGGCAGGACTGTTAGCGAGTCCCAAAGCTGCTGCTGCAAAATTACACAGTAGTGAAATCAGACACCCGCGGCTTTAATTTTTTTTTCACATTCATGCGATTGTTATTTTCCCTCCCTGCAGCGAAGACGGACGTAACCTGACTCCAGCGCTGAGCAGGTGAGCGGCAGATTGAACACATTGAGGTTTACCAGTCCTCTAATGCTATTTTGAGGGGATAAACAACTTCAAAGGTGTGTAATTATGGAATTGAAGCTTTTCTCTTTTTTTTTCCATCACGAATTAAACGCCATCGAAATATAAACATGTAAAGGTGCGTTCTAAGAAAAGCCAGAGAAATGAATTAATGTATGTGGAGGGAATATTTGGGATCCTAGATTTTGATTTTATTTATTTATTTTTTGTATTCCAAGTGTTGAAAATTGATGCCTGCACCCTGCCAGTCTATTTCATGGGCTGCTGTGTAATCCAACAAACTGGAGTGTGTGAGTGTGTGCTGGTGTGAGTCCACACTTCCTGAATATTTCATTTCACCGGGACCTTGGTTATTTTCTCCAGTAATTGAGCAGTAGCGGTGTGTGCAGCGCTTCCCCCACAGATACAACTATCACTCTGATCTTAGACAGTCTGTGTGTGTCATGCAGGTTATTACGGCGTGATTATAGATCTCTCGTATCGCTGCACCTTGCCAGGATCATTACAAGGTGATCAAAGATAGGCGGTGTGTGTGCGATGCGTGTGCGTCTGCACACGCCTGAGGGCTGCGAGTAAACATGTCAAGACGTGTGCTGCCTCCTCTCACTCTCTTTAAAATGATAGACGTGGAAAGAGGCGGCGAGGAAGGAGAGGAGGAAGATGGGAAGAGACAGCGAGGGCAGAAAAACAAAAAGAACGAGAGAGAAAGCTGCTGTGCCATTATTGAATTTCTACATGTTCTGTTCGCTCTGCGTACGCTGAGGCCGATGAATGGCGGCACACAGCTGGATTTGACTAAATCATTGGGAGGCTTTTAAGTGAAAGTCACAAGACTGTCTCAATCTTTTCATTCCTGCAGGTTGGTCGGGTTTAGGGATGCATTTGTGTAAATCGAGGCTTCAAGTGAGAACATCAATGTCTGTTCGAGGTCTGGTGCCTGATGTGAATTACCACAGTAAGAAAAAAAAAAGCCACAACAGACAATTAAACCACAGCTGCAAAGGTCTTAATAAGCCTCTAAATGCGAGGCATTTACTCTCAGAGCACCTACATTGATGGAAATTTGAGATTTGGCATTCATGAACGAGTTTGAACGGCTCTTTTTAGTGAAATACGGGAATATAAAGTATATTTAAAGGAGGTTTTCTCTGCATGAACAAACTCATCAACATCAGGGCCTCACTGAACTCTTAGACTGCAGAGAAAAGACAGATGTAGTCTTTCAGGTTCGAAAAGTGAAGCCAGTGCAGAATTGACTTTATTCTGTTTAATGGCCAGCAGGGGGCAAATCCCCTCGATTGTATGGCAGTCTATGAGAAAATGACCCGACTTCTAACTTGATTTATTACCTCAGTAAACAATGTTCCTGTTGGGCTTATGGTCTCAGTGGGTAGATTCAAGTGTCCTTCCTGACAGCATGGTGTTCATTTTGTAAATTTTGGTTCCATTTAGAAGAAAATAGACAAAAAAGTCGGGTATATTGTTACCATGTTGGCGCATTCTTGAGTTCTTAGTCAGATTCACTCCTTGTTCTTTTTGTCTGTTTTCAAAGGGGGAACATGGCCAAAAACCACAATCTTTTATATACAGTCTATTCTCTTTAATGGCCAGCAGGGGGCAAATCCACTCAATTGTATGGTAGTCTAAGAGAAAATGACCCAACTTCTAACTTGATTTACTACCTCAGTAAAATATGTTCCTGTTGGGCTTATGGTCTCAGTGGGTAGATTCAAGTGTCCTTCCTGACAGCATGGTGTTCATTTTGTAAATTTTGGTTCCATTTAGAGGAAAATAGGCGATAAAGTCGGGTAGGTTGTTACCATATTGGCACATCTTTGAGTTCTTGGTCAGATTCGCTCCTCGTCTATGACCCGACTTCAACCTTCCAAGAGGCCAGTCCATCTTCCAGAACTGACAGAGTTAACACATTAATCTACACTGACTCCAATAACTATCCGTTTAGTGTTTTTTCTCAGATTTTTCCTTCCGACTTCACAAATCTTCTGCTACCGATATCTTTTCAATGCTTCAGTCGTATCTGTACTGATTGATGGGACTTCTTGGTATCACTATGAACTTTCTGGCTGCTCGGTAGCAGAGTAGTAAAGTAAAAGAAAAGTCTTCTAGAAGTCGGCGTGGATTTAAAGGATAGAACATTTCACATCACTCACATCTGACCTTTAATTTGGATTCCCAGTGAAGATACATTCAAGCCACTTTCTGACTTGAGGGTTATTCTTCTTACGGGGGTAAAGATTTTTGGCCTCTAGTCACACGGTGCAGTTTCACACACTTACTGCAACACTTTTACACATTAAGTGTACATTTGAGGTAAGTTAATGCTGGCCAGACATACTTTCTCTGGGAAAAGGCCACAAGTTTCACCTCCTCCTGCCCACTCAGGTTTTATCTGCTTCCAAACAAGCCGCAAGACTTAAAATTGAAAGCATCACAGCCTTGAACAAGCTCACTTAAATACCAAGTGACAAAGTTCAGCTTGCTTTAAGCTGTGACTGACATGCTTGCACCTCTTTGCTCAGCTGTACCAGCCCTGCCACCTGCTTTCAGTACTTTCTTTTCTGTACAAACTGCAACCTATACGCCCCAAGAACACCAAACAGACCTCTGGGGAGGTTTGATGCTCGACAGATTTGTTAATGTACCAGAACCAGACTGTAAATTTGGTGCTCGTTAGCTTATTAGCTTGTTAGGCTGTGAATCTTTATCCCTGCTGCAGTTTGGTTGCCATTTTCACTGCCTATTAGTATTCATACTTGGCTTGTGTTTTGATTTAAACACTTTAATTGACTCTACGACTTCTTATTTCTGCTACTGTTGGTAGTTTTATTCATTGACTCTACACATGTAGCATCGGCACAATGGTCACAGTGATCTGAGCTTCTGATTTCATGATTTATCGCCTCTATGGAGCCTGTAGTTTGATGCTTTGGGTGGATAATGAAGCAGATTGTTTGATTTCCACTCAAAAGCATGACCTGTATCCAGAAAAACAAGGTGTTCAACACCCACAACTTAATACTGGAGTCTTTCAGATGTCATGACAGAGTGTATGGCGACAGAAAACATCCAGAAAACTGCTCAAAACCAAAGCAGTTGAAGGTTTTAGTATCTCTTATTTACATTTACAGTCATAACAGTAACTGTGTAAATTCAGGATGACACAGTTGCTGCTCCAGGTTTAATCCTCTGGTGTGGACTGGCAGTTTAGCTGAGACGTGTACAGTTTCATCACAGTGGAAGAGCCATTACAGCATATTAAATAATAGATCACTTAGTGCAGCAGTGAGCAGACAGACATAAGGGCTATCTGTTCTGGAAGGGTTCATTTTTTAAAATCCAATCTATGGGGATGTTTCTACATAAAATAGAAAAACTGTGGCAGATTTTTCTGCTAAATACCGATTTAATTATGTCTCGCTGGTCTTGGTTGTTTCCTCAGGTGGTGGGGGTATGCAGATGTGATTATACACACAACAGCTGCATCCCTGCCTACTTGTATTTACCCGTCTCTCCCTCGCAGCCGCCGGCTCTGACCGACACACCGCCAGCTACCTCCAATTAAAAGTTATCCTCCTCCGTGGACAGTTTGTCAAATTAAATCACAACTTTCTGGCTAATCTCTCATTTAAAAGTGTTTGTCATCCTGACGAGTGATGTGGCAGCTGAAACCAGACCAGCCTCAAACTATTTAACAGTCTAACGGCAGCTCTGAAAGGTCTCGTGTGTTTGTCAGAGTCATGCAACTGATCTAAGGACCAAACAAACTGCATCTTACAGAATAGGAGCTAGAACCCTTTAAAGAAAAAAGCAAGAGACAGAATGACAGACTGCTTCAGGTTTCAGGATACTTGCCTGCAGTGGACTATGATAGGACACGAGCGTCCCCGGTAGCACTTGTTAACTTTCCTGGAAAAGAAATGAGACACAAAGAAGAAGTCAGTGTTAACATTCATATAACAGTTACAGAAATAATAAGCACAAACAACAGCACATTCAAATTAGGGCTGTCGCAGTGTAAAGTCTTCACTGGACAACTACTGAGGCCAAAAGAACTCAAAAACACTTGATAAAATTTGAGAAAAAACATGCATGAAGAGCTTTTTGTATGGATAGATAGATAGACAGACAGACAGACAGACAGACAGATAGATGATAGATAGATAGATAGATAGATGGATAGATAGATAGATAGATAGACAGACAGACAGACAGACAGAGAGAGAGATAGATAGATAGATAGATAGATAGATAGATAGATAGATAGATAGATAGATAGATAGATAGATAGATAGATGATAGATCGATAGATCGATAGATCGATAGATCGATAGATAGATAGATAGATGATAGATCGATAGATCGATAGATAGATAGATAGATAGATGATAGATGATAGATAGATAGACGATAGATAGAAAGATAGATAGATAGATAGATAGATAGACGATAGATCCATAGATAGATAGATAGATAGATAGATAGATAGATAGATAGATAGATAGATAGATAGATAGATAGATAGATAGACGATAGATAGATAGATAGATAGATAGATAGACAGACAGACAGACAGACAGACAGACAGACAGATAGATAGATAGATAGATAGACGATAGATAGATAGATAGATGATAGATAGAAAGATAGATAGATAGATAGATAGATAGATAGATAGACGATAGATAGATAGATAGATAGATAGATAGATAGATGATAGATAGAAAGATAGATAGATAGATAGATAGATAGATAGATAGATAGATAGATAGATGATAGATAGAAAGATAGATAGATAGATAGATAGATAGATAGATGATAGATAGATAGATAGATAGATAGATAGATTAAACCTCTATTGATCCCGCAGTGACAAAATTTTTGGTGTTACAGCAGCAAATACAAAAAATAACGCAAGACAAGAAAAAGAGCAGCACACAATGTACACAGTGCACAGATACAGTCATTTTCTCCTTCTAGAATAAAAATAAATGTTTACAGACAAATTTCTGGGATGTAGGTGGATATGATGTTCTCTGCCTGTATGGAAGGAAATACTCAAAGCACATGGCTTTACTGTGTCTTCTTAATCTTCTGTATCTACTTTTTTGGGTTATTTTTCAACCAATAAAAATGTGCAATATCGCCAAGCTGGAGCCATAAGCAGACTATTTATGATATGATCATGTGTGATAGCTTTTGTCAATCCTGCTAAATCAGGACTCCACTAATTCAAATTTTTCACTGGAAAAAAACTAAAATGTTCTGTCTGAAAAAACAGAATTTGCGTTTGGTTTGGTTGTAGCTGCATGACTTGTGATCTTTGCATCAGCACTAAAGCTTTAAGTTCACCATTTGTCCCAGACTTCTGAGTTTATTATGCACAATTTTGTAATTATTTGTCTATATTTCCATCCATAACACTAAAATGTACATGTGGTTGTGAACGCACAGGCTGTCGCAGTATCATATTGTCACTGCGTGATTATTTTAGTCAAAATATAGCAATATTACAGAATCTAAAAAAAATTAAGAAATAAATGCTCTTTTGAAGTGATTTTGCACAGCAGTAGCTAGCTAGTTAAGCTAGTTATGCACATGGACACCTCCATGGACAAGATGTGCATAAAGTGGACTCTTGCAAACTAGAAAAGTAGCAGAATAACAGCAGCTGCATGTCTGTAGTGTCCAATTAATTAAGATTATACTGTCTCTTCTGCTTTTTTTTAACATTCTATGGTGGTTGGCAGAGACTGGCACCACGTTATTAATGATATAATCTTATATGTGTTTCTAACACGATATCAGCACTTAAATTTCTAAACACATCATGTTTTTTGTGCATCGCGACTTCCTTAATTGTAATTTTTTAATAGGAAAACACAAAAATGCTCCCTCAAACACACAGAATTCACATTCAGTCTGCACAGTTGTGATCTTTGCATGTTTGTTTTGTGCTAACGTGTCTTTTTGGGCTTTAAGTTCACTATTTGTCCCATGAAACTTACTATGTCTAACGTGTACAATTTTATAATCACAAGCTAATAAAGAAAAACTAAAATGTGCATGTGGTTGCAAAAGCTCTGTTTAGTGATTAGTTCATCCCACATATGTTGTAGTTAGAAGAGGTTTATACATCCGGGAGTTTAATAAGACCAAGACTTAAAAGGTCAAAGGATTTACTCCAAAAAACACTCACAAATTAAGGAAAGAGCAGTTACTTTCTTAGCAATGCTCATAATGTTTAAAAATCATCAAGGGTACGTGGCTAAACCACAAATTCCACGTATATTTTCATTCTGAGAAGGAAATATCCGGCGACTTAGGAGATTTGTTCGTGTCGGTTTGCTGCTGCGTCTGTACATGGCATAAAAAAATCCAAACTGTGTGTTGAAACCTATACTCATTCTTTTAAAAAAAAAACAAAAAAAAAAACTTCACTCGCTCTGTCTGAGCAAGAGGCTGAGTCGGATCCCAGCTGCAGTTCATCTCTGATTCTATTTCATGGTGATAACTCAAAATAACAATATTCAGCTGGAACACATTATGTAAAGGCTGTGTGTGTGTTTGTGCATGTGTGTGTGCGTGTGTGTGTGTGTGCGTGTGTGTGTGTGTGTGTGTGTGTGTGTGTGTGTGTGTGTGTGTGATCCATTATACATCAGTCAGTGAAGGAAAGAAGCTTCAAACCTGCAGCGTTGATGCTTCGCTTTTTTACCCTCCTTTGTACTGCTGCTTTTTATGGTCATTTATATTCTGAGTGAAATTTATGACTTTTTAAAGATAAAACTTGACATATTTCTGTGGAGTGCGGTGTAAAGTTGAAGAGAAATAAATGAGGATTTTGTGTTTTTTACAATTTACTCGGTCAAAAACGTCATACATGTCTCATTCTTGTGTATCATAAGTAGATTTTGCTAAATCTCTGAATCAGACTGAGCATTTAGAAGCTTCTTCTGTTAGAATAAGACGTAAAAGAGGTTGTAATGTTGCATCTCACTGGGCCCAACACAACACCATTTCCATGTAAATATACACATAAAAGAAAAAAACACATTCCCATCCTCCGCCCCACCAAAATTGAAAAGTCAGAGCTCACTGCAGACAATCTAAAGTGATGTTACCATGGAAACAGCCGGCAGAGGATCACCAGTATGGAGGGGTGTGAGATTCAAAGGAAACACCCCGTAAGAGAGACTCGACGGGAGGAGAAAGACGGAGAGGGAGGGAGATGGAGAGGCAGATAGAGAGCGATGAGAGACGAGATGAGAGTCTCCGGATGTGTTCACAAAGGATTCGTATATTTAGGTGTGAAAACAGGATTAGCATTTCAAGTTGGATTCAGAAAAAGACACTCCAAGCAACGAGCAACACTTGTGAGATGTGGAGTTAGAAAATGTCATCACTTACATTTATTTATTACCTGCATTCGTTTATTAGTAGTATTTTTTTTGATTATTGGTGATATAGGTATATTTATTGACTGATTATTGCTAAATAAGCCTCCTCATTCTTTCTGTCATCACTCTGTGGTGTCAGAAATGTCTGAAGACAAGCCAGGAAATTAGCATCTCTTGCAGCGGCTAATGCTATGCTAACGGCTAGCGGCCGTTAATTAATAAAGCTTTAAGATCTGGACCTTAGTGGGCCATAAAAGTGAGATAACTGTGAAATATTAAGGCCATTTTCACATATTTTGGGGATGCATTTCTCAGAGATTAGATCAATAATACACCTGGGATTAGATTTTAACTTTGATGTAATTTACGTAGGAAATTTCCCTTCTTCACTGACAAAACATGATCGATATTCACTACAAATACTTCTAGCAAGGGGTAAAAAAAAGCAATTTAAAAAAATAGCTGAGTGAAGATATTCCAAGAATGAATAAAAATAATACAGAAAATACACATGCAACGACTGACCTTTGCTCTGAGACATGCAACCCCAAAATGTGAAAGGTGTTGGAGAAAAATGGAAGTTTTATTTAAATATCAGGCAATCACAGTTATTATTGTCATTTAGCTGTTCACTGATCACTTTTTCCATTGTCTTGGAAGAAGCAGACGCCAAATGAGCTTTATCCCATAAATATGGAAGACTAAAACTCAAGAAAAACCTGGAGGATCAATGTTTTATATCAACAATCTCAGACATTTAGAAACTTGGCTTGGCTTTTATTGTATTATACAGTGATGGCTATTATTCTGTCTATATGTTGTTCTGTTTGTTTGTTTGTTTGTTGTGGAAAAATAACTGAAATATTCAGAAAATAGAAAAGATACAAACTGATCAATCTCAGTTGAGAGCGTTCTAATTTAATCACTCCTATTTCTATTTTACATATTCATTACAGTCACTCTTATTAACGAAGAAGACCAGTTATGAATGATGTTTTCTCTGTCTTCAAATGCTGTTCAACATTACATTTAAAGTACTCTACTGTTCAAAAGTTTGGGGTCACCCAGACAACTTCATGTTTTCCATGAAAACTCCCACTTTTATCCATGTGCTAACATAACTGCACAAGGGTTTTCTAATCATCAATTAGCCTTTCAACACCATTAGCTAACACAATGTAGCATTAGAACACAGGAGTGATGGTTGCTGGAAATGTTCCTCTGTACCTCTATGGAGATATTCCATTAAAAATCAGCTGTTTCCAGATAGAATAGTCATTTACCACATTAACAATGTCTAGACTGGATTTATCATTCATTTAATGGTATCTTCATCGAAAATATTGCTTTTCTTTCAAAAATAAGGACATTTCTAAGTGACCCCAAATTTTTGAATGGTTGCGTACATGGGAGCCAATTTCACGGGGGTCTCAACTTATGTCGGAATTCAATTCCTACGGCGCTACGTAATGTGATTTTCATCGACAGTCGGAACAGTCAAAGCACTAATGATCTTTCCATCTCAATAATGAGACCACTACGCTGCTTTGTAATCACAGCTGATTACATAGGAGGAGATTCTTTCACATCTTCAAGTATACGCTTGTTATCAGCGATGATCGTTGAGACAGTCGTGCTACTTAGGCCAAGCAACGGGCCGATGTTCGTCTGTGTTTTGCCCTTTTCCGAGCATTTTGTTATATCTAATTTCACGTCCATGGAGGTGGCTTTCCTGCCATCAGAAGAGTCGGACTTACGCTTGAGAGTCATAACAAAGGGCAAAAAGTTTCCAAAAAACATAAACGAAAGAAAGCAAATGCAGCACAATCCAATGTGGCACACAACCAGCGAGTGTAAACAAAGCCGTCTTCCTCGTAAAGCACTGCATGACGACATATTTGTCTGCTCCGCTTGCCAATTAGTTCCAGCGCAAAAGTTGTTTTAACATCGCAGACGCTGAATGTCGGAATCATGAAACAAGACTTTCTTCATAAATTATGGGAGATGGTGACATAACCATCAAACACCGTAGGTCAAGGACGTCGTAAACCGAGGACCTACTGTATCGGTTATCAGTCTTTTCTTGGGCTGCTAATGGGTAACTGTATTATCCCTGAAAAACCCACAGTCGAGTAGTTGATCCCTACTTTTTAGTCTAGTTATTCACACGTTTATCTTCATGGATATCTGCATCTCGTCTCATACAATACAAAAGCATTGTTTCCTATTAAGGCCAAGCTAGACTGTGTAGCAGCTTTAATTTAGATTAAAGCAGAGCGTCCCGTACTTTCCGGACTATAAGTTGCTACTTTTTTCTCATGCTTTGAACCCTGCGGCTTATACAACGATGTGGCTAATGTATAGATCTTTACAGGCAAGCTTCATGCCGTCAATACATTTAGCCTCGTCACATCAGAATGAAATTACTGAACAGGTCACAGTGGACCAATGAAACGGTTCGAATTAAATCAAACGCACTCACACTAAATTCTTCAAATCAGTCATCAGTCAGAGTCGGCAGCGTGAAGAACTGACTCTGTGTTTTACTGCCGTGTTACAGGCACTGTTCGGAAAAAAGCATTTCTTTAATTAAAAGTTTAAAAAATCTTTCTGTGTAAATATCTCATGTTATAACGTGGACACCTGCGGCTTATAGACACGTGCGGCTCATATATGTACAAAATCTTTTTTCTTTTTAAACATAGTGGGTGCGGCTTATATTCAGGTGCACTCAATAGTGCGGGAATTACGGTAATCTGTAAGTTGCAAGAGCGACCGTCTGCTCAAGTTGCTTTTGTGAAATCAGTTCCGTGCTGCTTGGCCAGTTCCCATTTGCTCCCGCTTCTGCCGTTCGACACGTAGAAAACAGTGATTTGATTACGGATCATAAATCTGCCTGACATCTGTTTACCTTGGGAAATGCAGCACACCGAAGGCATTATGTAGACGCGAGATGTGGCCAAAGAACGGAGTCTACATTATGGAAATCTGTTCATCTACACCATATTTATGGAAAACATAGATAAAAAAAGAGGAGAATGTGTTCGAATTATGTTGTTGTGCAACATAGAGAGGTATTAAAGCTGTCAAATTAAAGAGTATTAGTTATAATTAATGAGCATCAACACATCTTATTGCCTGCATTGTGTTTTATGGAGAAAATAACTCGTCTTTTCTTAGACGTGCTCTCAGACCACAAGTCAGAGATTGCTGTGAGAGACAGAAAAGAGAGGAAGAAGGTGGGAAAGAGGAAGACAAAAGCCACCGGGAGAGGAAGGGAGGCATGTCGAGAGAGGAGGGGAGATCGGAGGAAGTCAAGCAAACCGTGAGCAAGCAAAAAGGCGAGAGGTCATCTCAGGTCACCAAGCACAGCGAAAGGAAGAGGAGGCAGGATAAAAGAAGGGGAGGAGAAGACGGGGAAGTAGAGGGGTAAGAGGGGAGGGAAGGGGGAGCCCATGAGGCCCTTTGGTTGTAGAGTCACAGTCTCCAATGATCACTTTTGTGACTATGCAACTGGGCTTATATTACTAGCTGCAACATCACAAAAATGACACTGGCAACCGCTAGTTAGCTGGTAAAACAGAGGGGTGGGGGGGGGGGAGGATTTGTAAGCAAAGCCTCGGGTCAGTCAGTCCGGTGTGAGTTAATAACATGCCGGCTCGAGCATAAAAGATGGAGAGATATTTCAGCCGACATCCTCGAACCATCGAGGTGAAAAAAAGAAATAAAGGAAACACGCCTCCCCCTCCAAAAAAAAGGAAAAAAAACCAGGAGGGCAGGCTGTTATTGTGAAAGCACCATATCCGTGGTAATAAAAGTGAAAAATATCTCCCTCTGCGCTTCCTTCATTGTGTTGTGACCCCGCCGCCCTGTGAGTAAAGGCAATATTTCCTAACTGATGGTGGGTGGTGACGCCCACCAGACCCTTTTATAATAGCCGTGACCACAAACTCTCACTCTTGATATCCCACCTAATTGATGTGCGCCAGCAGCACGGCGACACCGGGTCTATATATAAAAACCGAGTTGGGGTCTATCGCTCAAGAAAATCCACAGTGAATCAGAGGAAAGGGGCCGCGGCGGCTGCACCTAATAGGCAATACAGTATATCAGTTTAAAAGAGGTCGAAGGGGAGAAGGAGGGGAGTAGTTATAAAGGCGCCGGAGATAAAGGATCACTCCGGCTGAGTTCCCTCAATGCATCCTGAATTACGTCGTTATCGACTGGAAAATGCCCGGGATGTTTGAGGATATATAGATATTTTTCTCCCTGCGTCTCCAGGTCTCCTGGAGATGTGAGAGGTTTGAGGTTATTATGGTTTATCATCGTCTTTGGGGCATGAGGGCAACTCAGAGATCTTCTATTAGCCTCCGTCTCTTTATTTGTTTGTTTAAAATAGAAAAAAATGAACTATGTCCACACCACACATGACTTACTGGATTTTATGGACCCATTTTAAATGCAATAACTAAAAAAAATTGCTGCTTCTACTTCACTGTCTTTTATTCTTCTATTACACTTTTTGGTTTCCAACAACTTTCATGAACTTCTTGCCAGATTAGAGGTGAAAACACAAGAACCAAAGGACAAATGTAGAACCTGCTGAACCCATGTTTAAGGCTGTTTGGTTCCTGAACATCACACCATTCATGACAGAACAAAAGATCAGTGAGCATTTCAGGTAAAAACTGGAAAATGTGCAGGATGTCTGAGGATATATGGATATACTTCTCTCTGTCTAAACTCCTAGAGATGTGAGAAGTTTGAGCTTATTAGGTATTATCATTGGTTATGTGGTTAAAATAGGTCATGAAGGCAACTCCAGGACCTTCCATTAGCCTCTTTCTCTTCTTTTATGTTTTAAATGTGAAAAATGTCCACACTGCCCATAACTGACTGGAGTTTATGCAACCTGGCCAGTCTTTAAAAGCAGTAAGTTAAGAAAAGCATAAAAAGTTGCTGGAAAGTTGTACCCTTGAAGACATAGATGGTTGTGGTGCACTTTAGGACTTGAATTGTACAATTCTGGTGTCCAATTTACTGACTTTTGGACTACTATTACACTTCTCAGTTTTCCTTACAGGAACTTCTTGCCAGATGAGGATTGAAAACTAATTTAGAACCAGACAAACTCGCATTAAAGACTATTTGGTTCCTTAATGTCCAACCGTTCATCACAGAATGAATGGCGGGTCTGACTTCCAGTTAGTAAAAGATGCTTCATGCAGATTAGAGCAAGCAAAGTACTTTAGTGGAACAACAAGAAGCTGAAAAACATCCCTTCATTTTGGATCGGTCATATTCCTGCTATTTGTATTTTCTTGTGAAAGTTTTCTTACAGAGAACACTGATAGCAGGAAGAAAAAAAGTGTAAGTTCAGCTCCAATATATGCGCAGTACTTAGGGATTTGTTTTTACTTCTGTGTGTATATACAAGCTGACTTCATCAAATGCAGGCTGCTTTTGTTCAGCCAAAGACAAAGGAAGAAATGGACTGTGGCGTTCTGCTGCTCGGCTACGGAAATGATTCCTGCTATCAAAGTGCGTTTCCTCCAAAGGCCTCTTTCAAGACGACTTACAAAAGCTCCTGTATGGCGTCAAAAAATCTCAACGTCTCCTCTGTCAACATTAAAAGCAAGCTTAAGTACTTTGTGCACTTCAAATGAAAACGAGTTCCAAGAAACTCCTTAAGCAAAATGCTAATTAGTCTATATTACCGGGATGGAAACATATGTTCAAAAACAAAACAACTGTGTGTGGTGACGTGAGTTCCCAGTTGTTTTCCTACAATGTGGTTAAATAGCCGGCTGTGCCTTCAGCTTTATGCGAGTAAAAAAGTCAGTATGTGCAGTGGGAAGCCAGTGAGGGATCATATCAGGGCCCGCAGACACTTTCAACACCTCAGGGATTTAACGAAAAGAAGTTTCGTTTTGAAGCAGCTCCCTACCTGCGGAAGTCGAGCAGCGTCCGGCTGGTCTCCGGGACGTTCTGGTTCAGCCAAGTCAGGAAGTGGAACTGAGTGACGGTCCGAGTCTCGTTGGTCTGCATGTTCTTCAGGTAGAAGCTACGAACCAGGAAGTCGTCGCACCAGATGTGTTCGGACACCAGGTTCACCTGTAAGGAAGCAACAAATGAACATGTATTTACTAGGCTCATGAAATGGCAACGGCAGCCACATTTATGCCTGCTAACCCACCGAAGTGTGACAAAAAGTCACTCTGAGCTCAACTTACTGCATTGTGTCAATAATATCCTCCTTGGAGAGTAGTTATTACCTACATTTGGATGTATCACATTGGAAAAGGTTCATGGAAACAGCATAATTTGCAAAAAACTTCACTAATTTTGCACAAAAGGTTTAATGTTAGCTGGAGGTGTGCTTTTTACTGTTTTGAAAAATATTTTATGAACATAACAGGAGATGGAAACATCTTGTCCGAATAACTTCTGACATAGCTAACATTTTAAATACATCGCTGATCAACTGCTGGTTGGTTTATTTTATCTTCAATCAGCATAAAACATGTAAAATTCAAGCTAACATCAAAGAATAATTACAACTTTCCCTGTTATACCAGTTTCTAAAGATATCTCTCCATTTTTCTATAGTACAGGACCAAAGTTTATTTATTTTCTACTTTCTCTTTTACTGTTTAGCGGTTGGCAAACAATTGATTTTGTTTCTGGTTTCTTCTTCTACTTTATTACATCCAGGATTACCACAGTCGAGATTATTTGCTCCATAGCAGTTAATGCCAACAAGGCTAATCTGGATTTCCCCTTATTCTTCTGCTCCAGATTTGCTTTATAATTGTATAAAAACGCAGCTAGAGACATGACTTTACAGTTTCCGAGATTGAGACACAACTTAATACTAGACGGTTTTTAAGCAATGATATTTTTTTGAGGCAAATAATCTCATATTTTGACTTTTAGGGACATTTATTGGTCAAAGTACAGTTCATTCAATAAATATTTTTTCTGTCTGCAACACTGACAAATTATTATTACACTGTAAAAAAATTTTTAAAAAGGTTTTTAACAATCATTATTCATAATTTACAGATATTCCCTGCTTGGTTAAATTACAGACAGTAATTAGTAAGACTAGTCACTAGGCAAAAAATAATAATTTATATGTTAAAAAAACATGTCAAAACTGTAAATAATGTCCACATCCAAAGTTAGTATGCTTTACAAATAAATAATCTGTTCTTTTACATTGCAGAAATGTAAATTATGCAATTTTACTGTGTTTAAATAAGCTTAAAAATATATTCTGCAGGTATTTGTCATCATTTTCACCATTTTTTGACAGTTTTTGAGTGTTAAAGTATTACATAATTTTTGGTCTGATTTTTTTCTGCAACTCCTGTTGCCAGATTTTCATTTTTTTGAACACATTTGTTTTACAGTGTACAGTATGTTTATGGTGCTGAATCAAACCATTTAATGCAACCTGACTCCCTGAAAATCCCACGTAGCTCTTTCAAAAAGGGAACGCGAACAAAGTATTCATGGGGTTTTTTTCATCCTAGAACTTCACATTAATAAAAGCTGCTGCAGCTCAGATCCCTGAACAGTCGCTTCTGCTGAGTCATGTTTACCTCGTAGATGTGGTACAGGTTGGATCCTTCATCAGGCCAGTAGTGGTAGCACTGCTTCACCCCGTTCTCCACCAGAGGCGTCAGCATGACAATGACCACGCAGCCATTCTCCCAAACCATCTGTAAACACAACACACAGGAAGGTAAACGACTGAAGGCTTCCTGAAGACCTCAACCTCCTGAAGGAAGAAGAGTTACTCATGCAAGGTTTTCACAGTTTCTCAAAAGTACAGATGATCCTTGTTCCTGAATGTTCTTTAAAAACTCACAAACTTGATTTAAATGTCAGGCACTCGGCCACTTCTGAAGAGTAGGAGTCATATTCTTGAAGTGGTGCTGAGCCTGCTTTGCCAGCTTGATCCAAAACCTCCCAAAAACTGCCAACGGGAACGCCGACGTGTGTCCTCACGTTCCCACTCACTTGGATATTGGTCCATAATTAGCTGAAATTTGGTGCTAGCTATCATTTTGGAAGGGAGCATGTGTCTTGGTTTTTTGGCGTCGGGAGGGAAAAACAATCTCGATTTGAACACTCCAGGACACAAGATGCTGACAGTTTCAAACTTTGGGAAGAAACTACGAGGAAGTCAAGCATCTTGAAAGTAATTGCGGCTGCTGTCGAGGCGGTTCCCTCCCCCAGCTGGGTCATTTCCACAGCGAGACCCGCCGCCCGGTCGTATTTTTCCTGCTGGCAGTCATATCCTCACAGCCGGAGGGTGGGCTCGCTCAGGAGATCCATTCCACTCTGATCAGAGGTAACAGTCGGCCGTTAATGGAAGCCATAAAACAAAAACCGCTCCCACATCATCGCTGTGTCGGATAATCAAGACGGCTGCATGTGCCATTCTGTCAGCGCAGCCACACCTTGACGGGGGTTTAACCAGCGCTAATTGCGTTGGGTTTTGAAGTAATGCAGCTCCTATTGCTGCACATCCAGAAATGTGACGGTGCACTTTTTAATTTTTTTTGAAGAATGGTGTTAATTTGCAGCAACTGACAGGATGAGAGGAGGACAGTTTCTGCAAATTATATTTAATCCCATATTTACCCCCTTAACTGCACACCATGCTCTTTTCTAGAGTTACAAACACTAGTTTTCTGATGATGTCGGAGAAGTTGTTCCATGTATGTGCTGTAATAACCTTGGCCAGCTCCTGATTAACCCTTTGATGCGCAACATGGGTCAAAAGTGACCCAAATCCGATGGAAAATTGGTATCTCCTGCCCCACACTGTGCATCAAAGGGTTAAGTAGCCTGATAAGACCCAGTAAAGCTGGTTACTGGGCCACAACACAACAAGGAGGCAGGATAAAGCCTCAGCAAAGAGAAAACACTTAATGAACCTGACAGGAATCCATGATGAGCAGCAGCACTGGCACCAAGATTTTAAGTAATCTTTGTAAAACTACACAACGGATATCGACCTCAGAGACACGTTTAATCATTTTGGGGCTTCCTCTACAGCTCTAATTAGAAAGTCTAATTGTTTTTTTTAAGGTCTAGGACTGTATATGGGTTCTTATTCCACTCCTGAACTCCAACTGGTGAATCTGAGCAGAAAAACTCACTGTATATGTATTTAGAGATACCACGGAATTGTAACAGTGATTTAGAGTATGGATGATGTTAAGGTCAGTTTGTATTTGCCTTCTGGAGGTCTGTTGCTGCAACAAACCAGAGATGGAGCACAGGAACAAGACAGCAAAGGGGAGAGAAATGGTTGGAAAATAGTGGAGATAAAGAGGAAGAAAGGCAATACGGACGGTAAAAGAAATCAAAATTTAAGAAAGAACTTATGAAACACGCAAATATGGTGGATGAAAATGGTAAAGTTCAACTAAATTTGTTGGTTTTCTACCTCAGACATGCTTTCTTCATCACAGCCCACAGGTTTTTGATACAACATTAATTCTAGCCTAATTTAGCCATTTCTTTATCACTTTTTATATGTGTTCTGGGTCACTGTCTTGTTGGAACACCCAAATATGTCCAAGACCCAACTGATGATTTTAGGTTTTCCTGAAAAAAATCCTTCATTATTCCCCTTTTTTGGGGGTAAAGTACTAGTACAGGATACTGCCACCACCATGCCTGATGATAGGTTTGGTGCTATAGTGATGCGAAGGGGGTTAAAGATCCTTTTTATGACAGTAAACATAATTTTGTCACATAGTCACTGACAGCTATACGTCTTTTCAGAAATACTACACAGTAAAATAACCTGTTTTCCTTTTTGGACAGGAGAAAACAAAATAAAAGAAAAAGCTATGTGATAATGATCAGAAATCCTGCGGAAAGTAAACAGGATTGAGGAAAAGTCGGACTCTAGTACACGACTTCCATTTTGTTCCATTTGAAGGCATCGATATTTGACGTCACCATCTGTGGAGGATTTTGTAATGAATGATCAGAGCAGAGAGGGGACCAGAACATGTCAGATGAACAAATAATAATGGAAAACATAGTAATCTGTTATATGACTTTAATCTATGGCAAAGACAAAATTTGGATTCTCTGGTTTTCAGGGCTTTGGGGAGGAGTTTTCTATTCAGTTAGACAAAACAAAAACTGCCCCATATGTGAGGAATTACAGGGTATAGTTTGTGTTTTACATTTCAACAGCAGCTCCACAGCAACCTGAGCTTTCTTGTTCTTGCTGCTCCTTCTACACGGTGACCATCGAATGCAGCAGAGACTGAACTCGTTTGACAAGGAGACCTTTTCCTTCCAGCGCCAAGCACAAGCGACACACAAACTTATCGATCTGCTGGTCTCAGATTCAAACCAGATCCAACATTGGAGAATGTATTGATTTTGGTTTGATGAGTGTGTGTGTGTGTGTGTGTGTGTGTGTGTGTGTGTGTGTGTGTGTGTGTTTTTACCTGCCAGAAATCAGCCACGGTGGACGGCAGCGGACCCTGAGTGGCGATGTAGGCCGGATTCCTGGGATCGTGATCCATCTGTGGGGAGAGAAAACGAGAAGAGATGATTTAAAGTTGTGAAGTTTGTCAACTTTTTGCACAACTAGAGTCTACGTCGACTCAAAAAAAATGTTAATTTTGATTATTTCACTTTTAGATGCGAAACCAAATCAAGAAGAAAGCTAATGTCATTAGTTTGAAAACTGGCCTCTGATGAGTTAAAAGTCAAAAACCCACACAGAAAAGAGACTTTAGTCAAATATTTTCCAAAGACACACAAAGACAAACACGTTTTATTCTAAGATACTTCAGTTTATTTAAGTGAACCACTTCAAAACTGTAAAAGAAATGAACTCCAAAGTCAATACTTAATAGAAATTAGGTTAAATTCTATAACTCATCTTAATTTTTTTGAAAAATGCAACGAATGTTTGGTAACGTTTAAATTTTGACATCTATGCTTACAGAAATAATATTAAACAGGAAAACCTGGGAATGAAGGCTGCATTCTTTTATTCTTGTATATGAAATTTATTCATTTAATATTAGCTTTATGAATACAAACGTGTAAATAAATAAAAAATATCTGAATGTTGATGAAAAACTCCTGCAGTGACCATGTTGCATTAATGAAACTGACCTCTGACTTTGATGAGATAAAAGTTGGGAAATCGCTCAAAAAAATAGTTCAGAAATCTCAGAATTTGATAGCAAATATTTTTCAATTTCATATTTAACCTGATTTGCTCTGTTCGGTCACAAAAGCCTCAGTGAAGTAAAAAAAAAAATAAATAAAAAAATAAAAAATACATTAAGAAAATGATAATAATCCACCAAAAATAATGGAAAATAAGCAATAAATTTTTCTGAAAAATTTTCCAAAGTTCATCTCACACAGACATGAAGACAAATGTGTTTTATTTTAAGATGCTTCAGTTTATTCCAGTGAAATTTGGTTAAATTCTGTAACTTATTATCTAAATTTTTTAGAAAATGCAATGAAATGTTAAGTTTTCTGAGCATTTGAATTATGAAATCTATGCTTAGAGAATTAATAACATAACATTAAAAATCTGTAATTGTAACTAACCACACAGTTACATTCTTAGAAACACAAATTAAATCTATCTTCATAAATTTATCATAATTTCACAATTATTTTGTATTCAGCTAGTGAAAGCGTCCTTGTAAATATGCATGTTCTGATATTATTAAAGTATTATCATAGTTTTTACATGTAATGCATGTAAATCAAACATTAAAGAGTCAAAAATATATCTAACAATTCATACAACATCAAAGCTGGAAAATTAGTTTCAACTATGGAAAATTATTGTATTTTATTGGTTAGTTACCCTTTTTTTCTTTTTTTACTTCACTGAGGCTTTTGTGACTGAAAACCATGTTCAATATTTAATTGGAAAATATTTGATATTAAATGTTGAATTTTCCAAACTATTTTATAATTCAAAAATCTATGCTTGGAGAATTAAAATAAAACAGCAAGTCCAGGAGAAGAAGGCTTCATTGTGAGCCTATAAATGAAACAATCTTTGGGTTTTCATGGAGTGAAACAGCAGCACCACCCGAACACGTTGGTTTGGAAAAACTCCTTTATTCTCATCCGATGTCTTCATGTTAAAAAAAAAAAATTGATTTGAGAGAGTAGCTGAGTAACTTCCTCAAGGATGCTTTGAAAAACTCATTTTCTATCGGCACTAAACTTGTGATTATCACATTTCAAATCAGGCAAAAATAATGAATCCCTGCTTCATTACATTCCACTGAATTAGCCTAAGTAGCTTAAGCTCGTTAGCGTCCCTATAAAGCCGTTTTTCTTATATTTGCAGCTGGAAGTTTGCTGCAGACGGAGGTGGGAGGTTGTACACGAACTCTTCCTTGACTTAATGAGAATTACAGAAGGATGGTGGAGGCATTGACGGGAGCTGAATGTGTGGGGAAGTGACTGACACTCCTGCCCATTACCATGCAAATTGTACGGTAAATGTAATAATTGGCGAGACCAATTTAGCTGGAAGCAACGACGGAGGGAAGACAGGAAATTTCTGGGGCTTTTCCTCTCTGTTCCTTTTGTGAATGCCAAACAATAATGCGCCTCTAATGAACTTAAAACGGAGTCACCTGGAGAGGGAAGAGGTGAAGCGCTAGCAGGGACTCATTAAAGAACATTTACGGCCACAGAGGAAGAGCAGCTGCATGATTGACTAAAATACGAGGACGTCTCTTATTACATATAGTTTTTGGTCCGTTAATTAGGGTCTGAGCACCAGCGGTGTAAGGAACCTCATGTAATGCATGGGTTTTTTCTTTTACTTTCTTCTTTGAACGACAGAAATACATTTTTGAGGCCCTAAAAATACTTGAACACTTGCACACACATCAGGACTGGCAAAAAATAAATATATTTTAAGAGGAATACACATGTATGAGGCAAACTAGCTCATTAGCGCCCCCTGCAATACTGAATCACGTTTCATCTACAGCTATAAGATTTGGTACACCCAAAACCCAACAGGAAGTCGGCCATTTTGAATTATGTGTCATATTTTGGACCAATTTTTGCACATTCTCAAACGCTATAAACGGAGTAACCCCGACAGAACTCAAATTTGGCCAGGATGTACACCAGGCATGTGTGATCAAAAGTTATTAAAATGCTCCCCAAAAGTCTGAGGGCCTGGAAATGTCGGTCCCTGGAATTTAGACGTTTCACCATGAAACAGGAAGTGATGTGTAACTCTCCTGTACATGCTCCCATCTGCCTCACACTTTACATGTGTGATCAGAGTCCTGCCCTGATGACATTCACAGGCTGATATACATTCACAGTGAAAGCGCCACCTGGTGGACAGTTTTGATAGGTCGCTATCAAAAAAGCCATAGCCATTTTTTTGAATACTTGTTTTTATTTTTTAATACTTTTTATGAAGCTGTTCGTTGTTATTTGTTATAAAAAATATGAAAAAATAATAAAAATAATGAAAAATAAACAAATGAAGAAATGTGACTTTAGATTTAATTTATTTACATTTTCCCCTATTTTTCAGAACACACGCCTTAAAAAAATTGTAAAATGACAAAAATAGATGAGTGAAAATAACTTTAAAAACCTGTAATTATGAAAACCCTTTTTTTTTGCATAAAAATATTCTGAAGTACATTTTTAAAAATCCTTTTTATTTAATAGCTGAAAGTGTCAAATTCAATTTTAATACTGTAAATATATTTGTAAAATTACGTACAATTAGTCACAAGTAATGGAAAAACAAATATTGGGTGTGGATTTTTAAATTTTTGTTGTGAAATGAGACATTGTTGTGATTTGGTATATATTATTATTATTATTATTACAGGAGTAATTTAATTATTTTTATGAATGTAAATATCATATATGTCTTTTGTTTGGATTAATTTGGATGTCTAGATGCTTTGTTTAGGTAGCTATGTAGAATCTAAATGAAACTAATAGAAAATACCATCAAAAACCCTGTAATTGTGAAAAAAGTAATTTTTTTTGAAAATTTCACAAATGAAAAACACTTCTAAAATATATTCACAAATGTACTATAATTTGGCAAATATTTTCTTTTTATTTAGTAGGTGAACATCTGTCTATTTATCTGTGTAATTATGTTTAAAACATTATTATTTAAGTAGTTTCATTGATCTTAGACATGTAAATAAACAATTTAAAGCCCCCAAAAATGCATACACACAATCTTGTTTAACACTGATAGAAAATGTATTGAAGTTATGGAAAATTACTGTATTTTTATGGTTATTTTCCATTAAATCCCAGTATTTTTTGTGTATGAGCAGCTGAATCGTTTTTTTCAGCAGCATGATGTCAGAGTTTGGTCTTTACTGACGTTCTTGTGGTTGAATTGAACAAATCCCTGCAGTCTGGTGATGAAATATGTTTAGTTTAAATGTCTACATGTTTAGTTTGGGTAAAGGTTTGACTGTGTGGAACATAAACGCGGCCAGAGACTGGTTCTCCATCCTGCCAACGACGCATTTCTGGGAGAAAGAAGAGTAAATGTGCAGAAATGCTACTGGGGTCGAGGAAATGAAAAGAGAAGGACAGCAAGGGAGGAAGAAATCAAGGAAGGCACGAAGGTGAGAAAATGGAAAGAAAATGCGAAGTCACGAGACGAGGAAAGCTGCAGACTGAACGCCTCTCTTTTGATTTGGTTCTGCCTCCGCTCTGAGCGGAGACACGATGCTTCCCGACGTCTCCAGAATTGAAGGCCGACATTGACGACGTTGCAAAAGGACAACTGTCTGGCTCTCCTTCACACACTGCCACTAACGAGGAACAAGAGTGGAGGCTGTAACAAGGGTAATTATCCCTGTTAATGGCGTCTTGTCTTTCCTACGGAGGGAAGGAATCAGTGTGATGAAGTTTGACGATGAAGCTGACTGTTGCTCCGGTCTGACGTCTGACAGACGGATCAGTTGTAACCTGAGTCCACATATTAGGAACTAAAACTACCTCTGCTGTTCTATTAGAGACACAAACTGTATCTTTAACAGGCACTTCTTGTTGTTTTTAATGCCTTTGTTAGCCTTTTCCTGTGACTTTTATCCACATAAACTGTTGTTGTTCTTCTTCTTCTTCAGGTACGTGTCCACTAGAGGCCTTTTTCCTGCATGTAAACGCACCGCATCCGAACATCACCCGCATGGTGGGCGGTCACTAGCGGGACACTACATGGTCACATGACAACACTTTCAGCTTCAGTCTGACAGATGCATCGGACCAACATGGCGACTCGGCTGCAAACCGTCTCTTTTATTTCGCAAACACTTTAGCGAGAAGTATTTCTGAAAGCATTTGAGGCAGCAGCTGAATCTGTCCTCGGTTTACTTCACCGATGGCCAGTTTAGACGTTTGAGGAAAGTTTCGCGATGCGTCGGATCTCCGCACGCCGCATCAAATTTGCATAAAGTAGAACTCGAGTCCACTTTATGCGCTGCAGCCCGCTCTGGGTAAACACACCGGATGGCAGCTCAAAATGCACCACATGCTGCATGCTGGTCCGGTTGTGGTGCGTTGGCATAAACTGGACTCCACTTCTAAATACTTTTCACTGAAGTGCTTTCGAAATAAAAGAGAAAGTTTGCAGCTGAGTCGCCATGTTAGTCCGATGCATCTGTCGGACTGTCAAGCTGAAAACACTGTCATGTGACCATGTGGTGGCCCGCTAGCGGCCATTTTTACATGCAGGAAGAAAATGCATCTAGTGGACATGCATCTTTCTTCTTCTTCTTCTTCTTATTATTGGTATTGTTGTTATTACTAGTACTGCTATCATCATTATTATTATTAGTAGTAGTAAAATATAACTCACAAGTGTCAAAAAATGAGTTTGTACTGAGTTAAAATGTGTTTTTTTATTTGTTAGAAAACATATGAGTGAAATAAGCAGTCAGTGCTTCGTTATTTCTGCCTTAAAGCTGCAGCGTATCAATGACAGTCTTTAAAACACTGATTCAGACTTCTGAGGTTTTCATATTCAGATTTTTTTTTCTATTTTTATTTTTCTATTTATTTATTTTAATTCTGTAAGTTTTTACTTTATTTATTGCATTGTTCATTTTATTCTCTTTACAGTTAATTTACCTACTTGTGTATCTAATTTATTTGTTTACCATTACTATTATTATTATTATTATTTTTAGTCTAGTGGTTGTGATTTTATGCTTTTTATTTTCTTTTACTCTGCTTGTTCATTTCCTTACTTGGATGTGGCATTTTACTATTCTATCCGGTGGTGTTGTACAGATTTTTTGTGAATATTTATTATTATTATTATTATTATTATTATTATTATTATTATTATTATTATTATTATTATTATTATTATTATTATTATTATTATTATTAGCATTATTATTAGCATTATTATTATTATTATCAGCATTATTATTATTATTATCAGCATTATTATTATTATTGTATTATTACTATTAATAATATGTAACAAAACTGTGTCTCGGCACAATCTCATTTTTTCTGCATTTACCAAACTCAGAAATTCCACATATAGCATTTATGTGTATTTTTTTGTTTATTTTGATGTTTTACAACTGATGTTCCAACATTTTTGCACCTTACTGGTAGCTTAGGGATTAAGAGAGGCTGATCTTATCTTAAACATGAATTACTATATATTAATATTACAACTTGTCACTGTGCAGCTTAGAGCAGTTTTACGGTGTTTAAAGTTGCCGCTGAGCTGGTGTACAAAAACAAGCAGAGACTTCATAGATCTGCAAATTCCTGTTGAAGCAATGATGTAAAGTTACATCTACACCATTTTAGGACAAGAAGGGATTAGCTCCATTGAAAAGTATCTGCTATGTAAGTGATTTTGAGACACAGAGATGAGGTTTCAGGGGTCAAATCAGAACCAGAGAAGGATTTTAAGCTAAAACAAGCAAAACCTATTGTGTTTCTAGTCGTAGTTCATAGAAAGCGACTTGTTTCAAGCTTAAATTCTACGACTGAGATTTTTCTTTTAATTAAAATTACCAGTGAAGTTTCCAAAAGCGTTGTTTTTTACTCTGCATTAAGTTGCTGCGAGGCTGAAGCGAGTGGAGATGAAATCATTTGCAGTCTGACCCACTTTCTTCAGTGTAACTCTTGTCAATCTTTAATCAAAAAAAGCCAATTTAAGTGTCAATAAAGGCTGCGAGGCTGATTTAAACTCGGCGTTATCAGCACGCGACATGCATCACAATGAGTGGATGTGTGTGCGACGCGTGATTGAGCGGTTCGTGGGTGATTGATTATGTCTTAGGAAGTGTGTGTGAGCGTTTGATTGAGTCTGTTTTGGACTAAGTGTGTGTGTTAAAGGAGAAAGTAAGTGATTGATTGTGTTTGTGAGTAAGTTTGTGCAACTCAGTGACTGATTATGTGTGCATGTGGCCACATCATGTGTTTTTTTTTTTAAGCAAAAAAGGGCAAACATGTTATTTTTAATTGTGACAGGACAGAGAAATGAAACTTTCACTTTATATTCTCATATTTAATGACATCAACACACAACAAATAGGACATTTGGAGCAACTGTGGCTAAAATATCTGCAGAAAAATCCAGCATGAAGTTATTTTAATTTGACGTTTTTATGGTTTTCCATTGTTTTTACCATAACAAATGCTTCGTTGCCACTAAAAATGATTGGGTTCTGGTGATCAGTAGACTTCCAGCCAGGAGACTCAAGTTTGACCCCAATCTTAGACCAATATTAGTCTATTTTTAGTCTATTTTTGACTTCAAATCCATAAATTGTCAGAAAGTACTATTTGGGTGAAATAAAAGTTTAAAAATATATGTCCTTGAGCAGAAAATAGTCTTCATGGGTGGAATAAATTTTTAGAAACATAACTTTTCAATTAGAAATTACTATTTAGGTGGAAAAAAACTTCAAAAATGAAAGTCTATTGACAGGAAATCGTGAAAAAGACAGCAAGAAAGTACTATTTGGATGGAATAAACCTTTAAAACTATATGTACTTTGACAGAAAATGGTATTCTGGGTGGAATAAACCTCTAAAACTATATGTACTTTGACAGAAAATGGTATTCTGGGTGGAATAAACCTTTAAAACTATATGCACTTAAACAGAAAGTAGTATTTCGGGTAGAATAAATCTTCAAAACAATAAGTACTTGAACAGAAAGTAGTATTTTGGGTTGAATAAACCTTTTAAAACAGAACTTCTCAATTAGAAAGTACTACTTAGGTGGAATAAACCTTTAAACCCATAAGTACTTTGACAGAAAAATATTATTCTGGGTGGAATAAACCTTTAAACTCGTAAGTACTCTGACAAAAAATAGTATTTTGGTTTGAATAAACCTTCAAAAAACCTAAAACCTGTTCATTAAAAAGTGCTATTTAGGTGGGATACATTTTCAAAACTTATGTCTTTGAACAGAAAGCAGTTCTTTGGGTGGAATAAACCTTTAAAAGCATAACTTTTCATTTAAGAAGTACTACTTAAGTGGAAAAAAACCTTCAAACATGTAAGTGAATTGACAGAAAATAGTAAGAAAAACAGCAAGAAAGTACTATTAGGACAGAATAAACCTTTAAGCCCACAAGTACTGTGATAAAAAGTAAGATTTTTGGTAGAATAATCCTTCAAGCCAATAAGTACTTGAACAGAAAGTAGTATTTTGTGTGGAGTGAACCTTTAAAAGCCTAACTCGTCAATTAGAAAGCACTATTTAGGTTTCATAAACCTTTAAAAGTATATGTCCTTGAACGGAAATTAGTATTTTGGGTTGAATAAGCCTTTAAACCTTTAAACCCAGAACATGTTCGTCAAAAAGCATTATATAGATGAAATAAACCTTTAAAACTATATATCCTTAAATAGAAAGTAGTATTTTGGGTTGAAAAACCTTTAAACCCATAGGTACTTGGACAGAAAGTAGAATTTTGGGTTGAATGAGCCTTTAAACCCAAAACCTCTCAGTCACAAAGTATTTTTTAAGTGAGGTAAACATTTAAAACGATATCTCCTTGAACATAAAGTAGAATTAGGCTGAGCAAACCTTCAAACCCATAAATACTTGGACAGAAAGTAGTATTTTGGGTTGAATAAGCCTTTAAACCTTTAAACCCAGAACATGTTCGTCAAAAAGCATTATATAGATGAAATAAACCTTTAAAACTATATATCCTTAAATAGAAAGTAGCATTTTGGGTTGAATAAACCTTTAAAAAAACTAACTTATCAATTAGAAAGTACTACTTAGGTGGGACAAACCTTTAAAACTATATGTCTTTGAACAGAAAGTCGTATTCATGGTTTAATCAGCATTTAAACCCATAAGTATTTTGACAGAAACTAATTTTGAGTTGAAAAAAAACCTTTAAACCCAATAGTTGTTAGTTATAAAGTATGATTTAGGTAGGATAAACCTTTGTAACTCAATGTCCTTCAGCAAAAAAAAATGTCTTTTTGGGTTGAATAAACCTTTAAAAACATAACTTGTCAGGAACAAAGTACTATTTCAATAAAATAAACCTGAAATCTGCAAGTACTTTGACAAAAACTAGTATATTGGTTTAAATAAACCTTCAAACTCAAAACCTGTTCGTCCTTGTGGCTTTTAATAAACTGTTAACAAATGAATTAAGTGTAAAATTCATGAGCTTAGAGTAAATCTAGCAGAAGAACACGACCACGTGTTGGACTGGATTCAAGCTTTCGGCGTCTTTGTTGTGACAGGAAATTGAAAAAGTCTTTCATGAACTCTTCAAGTCTGGGAATGCATTTAATGTTTTGAAAATCAGAAGGAATTTCTGTGAATTACGACCGACATACCTGCTAATAACAAATGATCTACCTAACTGTCTGGTGAAGCAGCAGCAGCAAAACGACGTCCCAACATTTCGTCTTCGCTTCGTCTGCAGAGGAGATTCCTTTAAATAGCCTCAGAGTGCACCGTACATTAACGTATAATTTATTTTTAGGTGGAATAAATCTTTAAAACCATGACTGGTCAGCAAGAAAGTACTATTTTGATGGAATAAACTTGAAAAACTATAAGTAATTTGACAGAAAATAGTATTCTTGATGGAATAAACCTTTAAACCCATAAGAACTTTGACGAAAACTAGTATTTTGGTTTGAATAAACCTCAAGCTTTTGGTGTCTTTGTTGTGGCGGGAAATTGAAAAAGTCTTTTATGAACTCTCTGGTTCTGGGAATGCATTTAATGTTTTGAAAACCAGAAGGAATTTCTGTGAATTACGACCGACATACCTGCTAAAAACAAATGATCTACCTAACTGTCTGGTGAAGCAGCAGCAGCAAAACGACGTCCTGAACGCCTCGTCTGCAGAGCAGATTCCTCTAAATAGCCTCACATTAACGTGCATTCGTTCTCTAATATTAGCGTGTGCGTGGGAGGCGGGGATGCAGGCGTGACAGTCGTGCATTTGCGTGTGTGCGTGGGCGTTTGCGCTTCACATGTGGAAACATGCACAGCGTCCGTTTTTGCATTCGTGTGTTTGTGACACTTGACAAGGTTGCTGTTTTGTTCCTGTGCAGTTTTGATTTGCTCACAAACACACAGACACACAGACACAGACACACACACACACACACACACACACACACACACACACACACACACACACACACACACACACACTCTGCCACATTTTGGTGCGACGCCCGGATTTGAAATGCATGGCGTTTCTGTTGCTTTTAATGGAATACCACTGTATCTGCCTCGAGGGAGACGTAAAGCTACTATTCCAACACCGGTTTCCAAATTGATACACTCACTTACTGAATTCACGAGTCTCTTTTCTTCCCCCTCCTCTCCTTCCTACAGACTGTTTTTTTTTGTTGTTTTTTTGCAGCGTGCCGAGAGGAGGCCGAGCGCACCGGAACAGTAAACACAAAGTAGTGTCAAATTAGCATAACCCAAGGTCAAAAACAATCATTTCCCAAGACCCCGCAGATCAATTTTGTTTTCGCAAATGAGAAGCGAGCCGAGAGCGGCGCATGTCCTTTCCCACACCTTCCCCGAGCGAAACACTAGCCAGGGGTGTTTGCTGTATAACGATCATTAATATTCATGGTGCGGAACGTACACACAGCGCGAGGCCGCCGCCGCCGAAGCTAAGCAAGCGTTGCATCTAAATTTATATTGGACAACGGCAGGCTGCCTTTGTTTCTGCGACGCCCCGTGGGGACACTGGGAGTCTGGCGTGGCGGCGGAATGCAGAGGAGGTACTTACAATGGGGCTGGCGTTGATGTAATCAGAGCTGCCTTGGCTGTTCTCCACCTTCAAGGTGATTCTGGAGTGATCATCTGGAACAGAAAAAGGAAGAATTCAGCGCATTTTCTCTCCGGTTTGCCTTGTTGCATGCGTGGTGGCGAGGGGTTCTGTTCAGTGTTCAGTTTTCTTAACTCAAGCGAGGTTGTTTTCGGGTCAGAACAGAAGTAGCTGACAAGGAAATTTAGAAGAGATTTCGCTAACTTTTCTCGTTTGGAGGGCACCTCTAAGAAATTTATAACAGATTTCACACTTGAACTATAATTTATATGAATTCTGAAAGTCTGAGTGCAGTCGCCTTATAAAACTGATAATAAAGCTAACGGAGATTCAAAAGATTTAAAAATGCGAAATCAGGTGAAGCAAATAGTCTCAAAAACACAGATTCAGATTTCTGAGGTTTTCATATGGAACAAAACTCTGTAAAATTATACTTTTTTGTTCTACATATACAAGAATCTGTGCAGTTTCTGTAGAATAGTTGCTACTTTCCACACTCAGTGGAATCTGTGAAATATCTGAGTTTCTGCATTTTGAAGGATGTTGAAACAAACATTTTGAAGTGATTTTGTAACTTTTCCTGTCTAGAAGGCACCTCTAAGAAATTCATAGCAGACTTCACACTGTGGAGAGAAATTCTGAAAGTCTGGCTGCAGTCATCTTATAAAACTGGCCATAAAGCGACAAAATGGTTCCATTCTGGGTATTTTTTTAATAATGGTGCTTGTATTTAGTGTTATAATCGTGGTTAAAGGAAAAGCACATTGACTGCTGGTCTGAGAGGCATAAATCAATGTTTTACTTTGTTAAAATACAAAAAAGACGATCGATCCTTTTGTATTTCTACCTTGAAGCTGCAGTGGATCAGCGACAGTCTCAGAAACACAGACGAAGAATTCCGAGGTTTTCAAATGGAACAAAACTCTAAAAATATACAGATTTTTTTCTACATCTACAAAAAATGCTTCGTAAAGAATAATCCTGTGCAATATCGCTACTTTCCTCACTCAGTGGAAGCTGTGAAATATCTGAATTTCTGCATATATCTGTAATATATCATCAATACTTATGCATATTTCTTGCATTTTTCCCCCTCTGATGTATCTACAATTTTGCAGCTTCCCCTTTGCTGCTGTAACGCTGCAAACTTCCCCACTTTGGGATTAAGACAGGCTTATTTTATTTTATCTTAAACTTGAATTAATCAATATTACAACATGCCACTGAGCTTAGAGGGATTTTAAAGTGTTTAAAGCAGAGAAGTGAGCTGGTGTGCTCGAGCTGCAGCGAGTTACATCGAAGCCATCTTAAGGCAAGAAGGGACGACTTCCTTTGAAAAGCATCTTCTAGATATGTAATTTTTCTACACAGAGAAGAGTTTCTAAGGGTTAAGTCATAACCAGCAGAAGATTTGAAGGTAAATTTTGAACAGATTTCGCAAACTTTCCTTGTCTGGAAGTCACTTCTATCAAATTCAGACCAGACTTTACACTCTGTGGAGATAAATTCTGAAAGTCTGGGTGCAAAACTGATATTGAAGCACTATGGAGATTCAAAAGATTTGAAAAATAAAATAAAAACAACGATTCAGGTCCTGCCATCGTTGTACACATTATGCATCAAGTGTATTTTGGTTTAGAATTCCAACACTGGAGCTTCTGATCCTCATCATCACTTTTTTGAGAAGGAAAAACTCTGCTAGTTTGTACATTTCACTCCTCTGATAGCACCAAAACAGATTTTTTTTCCATTTTTTTTTTTTTTTTAGAGAAGCCAGTGGTGCTTCAAATAGGAAGCACAATTTATTCCTGACAAACTGCTTTGCCTGCTGACAACCTGGATTTCATTAAGCCTCGGCCCGGTGGAGAGAATGGGACAGCACTTTTTTAGATGGGCTATTTCCACAGAAGCTTAGAAATTTTTAATCATTGATGAGGTCGGTGCAGGAGAGCTTTAATAGAAAACTAATTTACAACCCTTCTGCTCCCGTCTTCTGATAATAGAGGCAGGGGCTCGGAATGAACGGGGAGTGTTGACGAGAAAGTGCCCAGAGTGATGCACAGGGTTTGGAGAACGGAACACAGCTGAAAGTTTTTGGTTTCACTCTGAACTGAGGATTTTCTGAGCTCCATCCAGTGAGGAGGACATGATGTCATCCCGCTCTGTCAGAGATTTCTCTTTTATCAAAAGTTGGTATATAGTCATGCAACAACTCTTGAAGGAACCCAAAACCTTTTGGTGCTTCAGAATCTGGAAACTCTTTTCAAGCAGTTTCCAGCTGTAAGATGGCCTCAAAGGTGTAGTTGTTCAGGATTTAAAAAACATTAGCATTTAGAAAACCAATGAAACCATAGCCACATGCAACAGACGGACAAGTAGTTGTTTATCTAGTAAATCTTGGCTTTATTATTGCAATCCGAGCTCACATGCTTCAAGACTAAGAAACCTACAAAGAAGATCAGGAAATGTCCATCTCTTACTTGCTTCAGGGTTTGGAGGACTGAGATCTGGAGGTGGAACAATGGAAAAATATTGATTCCACTCTGAATTGAGGATTTTCTGAGCTCCATCCAGTGAGGAGGACATGATGTCATCCCGCTCTGTCAGAGGCTTTTATTTTCCTAAACGTGGCACTGCTTAGTTTTGAAGATGCACCCAAAACTTTGCTAAAATTAAACTGTGAGAGAAGATATTTACATGTACATGAACTTTACATTTACATTGTGAATACGAAGAAGCATCCTCACAGTCACATTGACTTCTATTCATCATAAGGCACCACATGGTCCATATTTCAGCTCTTACCAACTTATTTTAGGGTTCACAGATGTATAAACTTGCAGCAGCTGAAATTTATTTGACTTACGATATAATGGGGGCAACTACTGACTGGGTTTTTGAGTTATCTGCACCTTCTCCTGTATAAAAAGTTGGTATAATCATGCAACAACTCTTGAAGAAACCCAAAACCTTTTGGCGCTTCGGAATCTGGAGACTCGGTTCAAGCGGTTTACAGCTTTAAAGGCAGCACTGATGGAACAGCAGATGTCTTTAAAGGCATAATTTTTCAGGATTTAAAGAACATTAGCACCCAGGAGACCAATGAAATCATGGCCATACGCAACAGACGGATAAGTGGCTGTTTATTTAGTAAATCTTTGCCATCTGAGATAACACACCTTAAGGCTAAGAAACCTTCAAAGACAGAGAGAAAATCAGGAAAAGTTCACCACTTACATGCCACAACAGCAGCTGAACGGTTCTTCTTGGCGTTGCCGTCCTTGAGTCCGACGGTGCAGGCGTTGGGTTCGGCCTGGTAGGCACACAGCGCCTCCCACTCCTTCTCCAGACGGTCCTTGTTCTTCAGGTGATCCTCCATGTAGGACTGAAGGGGAAAACACAGATTTCCTGTTAACTTTGTGTTTCTGTATTAGATATTTTCCTTATCTGGCTGAAGCAGCAGGTGCACCATCATCACTCCGTTCATGCTTCCCTTGATTTCTCCCATTTCACATGTGAGCCTGTGATTTTTTAACTTATTAAACAACTTTATTAAATTGTATGACAATCTGTTTATTTAAACCTCAGCGGAGCACCAGATGGAGCAGCATTTTTTATTTTTTTTTTGTCAAACAAGCAAACAGATCCGAGGTTTCCTTCCTGTGCTTGCACACACTTTGTTGTCCAATGTGAAGGATAAAAGGAAAACAAGCGTAATTCTATTTGTTTTAGTCTGTGTTGGTGTAAATTTGGCATTTGCAGGCGATAAAACCGCATGATTTAAGCTATTCTGTAGTAATCCTTCAGAAAGCTGGCAATTGTTAAAGGAAAGATGAAAACTTCAGTCTCTGGTTTAGAATCTGAAGTTTGTGGTTTAGTTTCTACATAAACAATAACAAAATAATATGTTAAATCCCAGATTTAATCCACTCAAAAATGTTCATCATGTCTTCTTATTGATGCAGTAGTTTTGAGTTCTTTTGACTCAAAAAAGAACTCAAAACTAACAGATTTAATCCAGTTTATTTGCACCAGTGCCGAGTTTCAGCCTCACCATTACCTACACTATGGTTCAAAAGTTTGCAGTCACTTAGAAATGTCCTTATTTTTGAAAGAAAAGCATTTTTTTCAATGAAGATAAAATTAATCAGAAACAGTGTAGACATTGTTAATGTGGTAAATGACTATTGTAGCTGGAAACAGCTGATTTTTAATGGAATATCTCCATAGAGGTACAGAGGAACATTTCCAGCAACCATCACTCCTGTGTTCTAATGCTACATTGTGTTAGCTAATGGTGTTGAAAGACTAACTGATGATTAGAAAACCCTTGTGCACTTATGTTAGCACATGAATAAAAGTGTGAACTTTCATGTAAAACATGAAATTGTCTTGGTGACCCCAAACTTTTGTGTGGTAGTGTACATACATACAATTCTTATAATTATAATTAAGGACTGCAACATGACTTTGATCAGTTACCAGCTAATGAACTTGGCAGGAGACCATAAGAAGTCACTGTTAGCCAGAATCTGCTTTGTTTTTGTTTTTTTTGTTGTAGTCTGGAAAATCAGCACACCAAACATGGTGACGGTTTGTAATGGATGAAGGGAACGGAACGAGCTGGTGCGGTTCTTTAAATGGCTCCGGCGATGATTTATGGTGGCAGTTACAAATGGGGCCGATCTTAATCAGAATTAGCTCCCGAAAAAAAAAAAAAAGGCCTAATGGCTCTCTGCTAAAATGAGTCGAGTTCGTTAAAAATGGAAGTGCAGACGTGCGGCCCAGCGGGTTCGGGTGCCCTGATCGGATGAGTTTTATCTTACATGCGGTGGCTGGAGTCGTCGTGTGTTATTTAGCGAGCGAACACAACTTGATGTGGAGCTTCACATGCAGCCAAACGGCAGCCTTCCCTCGCTCTAGTATCAGCTCCACCATTATATTTGTCTCAGAGCGGCTAAAAGCAGCGGTGATGTAACAGGAAGGGCTCGAGCTGCGACCCTCCACCTGCACACAGCCGCTTATCGGCGCACATGAAGGAGACGCACACATCTGAAGTGAAAAAAAAAACACACATAAAGGTTTTCATAAAGTCACGAAAACGAAGCTGCTCGCCCACATGCTGCAAAAAGCAAAGACATGAAGGCGACAGGAAGGCCTTACACACAGAAACCCATCGAAACAGGCCGCATACATTCAAAAACGCATGCAGAAACAACTAGAAACGCCCCCTACCCTCCCTCCCTCCCTCCGCCTCTCTAATGCTGGGGTAATAGGGTTTTGTGGCTGTGTAAAGGGATTATTGCAATCCAATCAGAAGGTGCTGAGATCACCATGTGTCGGCCAAACGCTGAATAATCCCCTTACCGCGGGGGGCTTACAGCTGCCAAAGGTGCTCCATAAAGCCCCGGACGCCATTGTGCCTCCGACGCTGTGTCTGAGCACCTGTAGGAGGCGACGTAATGCGGCGGCCATTTTGGATTGAATGGAGAATTAAAAAAAAAAGGGAGGAGAAGTGGGAGGAAGGAATCTCTGCGGGATGCACAGCGGGGAACGGTGACCGGTGGTGGAAAGTACATTCATCAAATGCAGTTTAAGTGCAATTTCAAGGGACTTGTGCTTGACTCGGGTTTCTCTCTGTGATATTAGAAGGTCTGAAGCGCCCGGATGTGAACATTTGCAACCCTCTGCACTCTAAAACCCCACCAGGAGGCATTTCATCTTCTTAAAAAATTACCAGCTCCACAGCATTTATCAGAGCAAGAATCAGCAAAAACATAAAGAATCATCTGATTTCTAAGTGTCCAGTGGTTATTGAATTCATCATGTGTAACTTATGGTCCTGTGGGGAAAATCTAAGCTTAAAAATCATAATATTTAAAAAAAAAAATTCTACATGCATCATTTAAAAAAAAATGCTGAAAAATAAAAATTTGCACCAATTAAATTCTGTAAAAAAAATCAAAATTCTGTGTTCCTCATTGCAACCAAAAAGTTATGAATGATTCAACATCGACCGACACTCACGTGACAAAAATTCAGGGACCTTTACGTTGCACTCGGTTGAACTGCAGTCAGTGTTTACACAAATTTATAAAGTTAGTAGTAAAATGTCTTTAGCATGTAGAGCCACCTCAGTGCTAGTAACACCTGTGGGAACTTGGAAAATATTTTCCATGTTGATTCCAATTTTTTTTTAACTTCTGTAAAATCAATAACAAAAGAAATTCTTTTTTTTTTGTCTCTTTGTCTGATTTCTGGCATCTTAACTCTGTCGTTCTGCACCAGACACATTTCTGACTTCTCTCTACTTCTAGTCGTGGTTGTTCTGTTTCCATAGAGGTGCAGGACTTCATGATACAGTTCCAGCAACAACTGTAGTATGATAATCTTAATAAATACAATCAACTAATAATGATTACAAAACATGCATTCTGCAACATGAGTGCTTCTACTTTAAAAGCTTTTATAGATAATTGAATGCAGAAGTCTTGAGCTAAGAATGGAGGATTTTTATATCAAGGCACATCATCAGCAGCTTCACTAATGGATCTATTCACTGAGACAAACACGTTACACAAGGCAGTGGTGATGATAAATTAATTCAGATTTCCAGTTATGGCTTTTTACAGCTAATCAGTCTTTGTAAAGACTTTTATTTTTTTCGTCTAGCTTTGTTCGCTCAGTGTGGGCGGCTCTGGAAGCAGCTATTCTTGGATTTTCCGTCAATGAAGTTTCCTCTCGTTTAGTTTCATCTTATGTACTGTTAACTGTTTTTTAATATTTTTGTTTAAATGAGCCAAGATGTAAAACAGACATAATGTACAGAGGAAACAAGCTGAATTTCTGTCGTGTTGTAGATATTTTATAAAGTATCTATAATATTATAGGTAGTTTCTCTATGTTTTGACAAATATCTGTAACACTAATTAGAAGCCAACCAAAATAAAAACCTGGAAAATATTCTGAAGCTAAAAAAAGTATAAGTTTAGTAATATGAACAAAATAAAATGCAAATTGGACAAAGAAATCTCGTTTATGTTGGGTTTCATAAAAAAAGAAAATTAAAAACGAAAGGGGTAAGTTTCGTCTGCCCCTTTCATTTATTGTTCCATTTCATAACGCTCTTAAAAAAAACAAACTAAATCATGTTCCTTTTAACAGACTATCCACTACAGTTTATGGAGATGCTGCTACCCGGTTATTCTTTTGCCTATATTTCTTTCAAGCAACTTTTTTTTTTGTTACTCTGCCAAAGAACACAGCGGAGTTATGTGATGATCGACGTATGTTTGTCCTTCCGTCTGTCTGTCTGTCTGTCTGTCTGTCTGTCTGTCTGTCTGTCTGTCTGTCTGTCTGTCTGTCTGTCTGTCTGTCTGTCTGTCTGTCTGTCAGCAACATCACTCAAAAACAGACCAACGGATTAGGATGAAATTTTCAGGGAAGGTCAGAAGTGACACAAAGACCAAGTGATTAGATTTTAGCAGTGATGTGACTTATGGTCTGGATCCACAGATTTGTTAAAGATTTCTGTATCATTGCAGCGTCACTGTAACTATGACAACAAGTGAACACTACGTCAGCTGCCTGCTGCCGATCACATGATTGCGATCCCACTACAAATTAACCACTGTGGACTTATCGGGACTTATCCATCAGAAACTATGCAATGACTGAGTGCTTTTCTTGTTATCTTTGCGTCCTTGTATGAAAAAAAACAAAAAAACCCAAAAATGTACCATTTGCTTATTTTTTTCCTAATAGGTAGATCAAAACATCAATGACACGCTTACAGGAGGTGAAATCACACTTTTATCAGTAAAGAAAGTTTAACACTGAAGCCTGACATTGACCACATTAATGTGAATTAATCATTTCTGTGTTTGCAGAGCATTGGATCAGTTGGTTCGGGTCTCCAGACTGGTGGTTTCTACAACACACACACAATCACTGCCGAGCGTCGGCCTTTTATTTTTAGTCAGAAGCTGACATCATCCTGATACGTGAGCCCAGCTTCTCTGCTTCCTCCTCCTCAGCCGACCACATTAGAGCGATTTAACATCCATTTCCTGGAGCCCATTCTTCCTCCAGCCTCTGCCCTGTGACCTATCAACTCCACGGATCACATCCCAGCAGGCCTGATGAAAAAAAAAAAAAAAAAAAAACAACCCACAACAGAACTCCTGGCGTGGTTAATCTGGACGGAGGCTCCGCTGCAGTATAATCTATAACACTTACTCGGCCGGCAACAAAAGACAAGATAATGTGCTTTATATATAGAGTCGCCTAATCCTCTTAAGGCAGCAGCTAGAGAGGATGCGGGTGGGAGGCGGTGGCATGGAGGGGCTTCTTGGTCGCATGGGATCGAGTAATACATTAACTTAGATAAGATGGTGAAAGCTGTTTCTCCTCAAATTAAAATCAGTGGGTGGATGATGACATGGAATTTGCCAGGGGTTTATGAGAGGCAATTAATTTTTTTATTTTTTTGGAGAGGTGGGAGGGTCAGCAGCTCATCATCAGCGTTATTCCTTTCATTCGAAGCTGCTGCTTTTTATTAATCGCTCAACAGTCGCCTCACTCGAGGACAGCGGATGGAACATTTGAAGGGTTTGGAAGCAGAGCGGTCTAACCTGCCTTCTGTAGTTGTTGAGAAAACTGGGTTCAAGTTTTTTTTAAATTGTATGTTGAATATGAAAAAGAAGTAATTTCTTGTTAAAAATGCCAGATTTGTTCAAAACAAAACTCTGAATGTTGGATAATATCAGTTTCAATAGCTCTTGTTTCTTGCTTTTTCCAAAGGGGATTTTGAATATTTTATTTCATCACCTTATCAGTCACAAAATACAGCCAGAAAACGTTTATTTTTTGGCGTGTTTTTAGGAATAAAATGTTCTGTAACTCAACAAATCTGTCTGTTAGAAACTTTCAGAACGTAGACAGAAATAAAACTGAAAAGTCTGGTGAAATCTGAAGAGGAGATTTCTGAAAAGGAAGTATTATTTTGTTAAAAACTCACAAATCTGCGTAATTTACAGAACAGAAAATCTCAATATTGGATATAACCAGGTCCATTTTTTTGGCTTTATACATGTTAGGGTTAAAGCTTTTGGCAATTTTGTAAAAATCAGAAAAAAATAAATAGAAAAAGAAAATAAATCCAGAAAAAAAAAATTACTGCATTTTTAGGAATAAAATGTTGTGTAATACAACAAATTTGTCTGTTAAAAACCTTCAGAACAAGGACAGAAATAAAACTGGAGGGTCTGGTGAAATCTGAAGAGGAGATTTCACACTTGTTCTTATATTTGAAGGGTTTGGAAGCAGAGTGGTCTAATCCAGTTTCTGTAGTTTTTGAGAAAAGTGGGTTCAAAGTTTAATGTTTTACAGAATGGTCTAACATTGGAAGCACCACTGTGACGCTATATTTAGGCTGTGGGTTAGACCACCTTGTCACTAAAATCTAAAACATAATATACTACAGAAATGATATAAAACTCAGATTTTTTTGTGTGTTAGACCACTCTGCTTCTAACCTCCTCTTCTGCTTTTTCACTTTGTGATGGATTTTGTCTCTTTTTTGTGATCTGTTCAAAAAAACAAACCTAAATGCTGCCATGTAAACTCTCCACTTGGCCTCTAGTTTAGTATTGAAATAAGTGTGAAAATGTTTGGAAAACTGTAAATAAAGTCACAGAGGAAAAGAGCGAACACAAACTCAACAACAATGGGAGGAAACATGAAAGACTGACAAGTAAAAGAAAGAAAGAAAAGGGGAGGTGAGGAAGGAGTGAAAAAGAAGAAAAAAGCAATGAAAGAAAGTCATGACTAAAAGAAAATGACTGAATGAAAGGATGGATGAAAAGAGGGTACCTGTGGCTGGTGGGCGGTAAGAGACACTAAACAGCAATTTCCCAGATTGTTGTGGGTCTACAACAACCTTTTTTAAAACTTTTTGGTGCCCTTCTGTGGGCTGAGAAAACAAGCTGACCTTTGGGTTCTGTGAAAGGTTCCAAAACCCAGAGGAAAACACACACATTGGTCCGGTTAAAAACAAGGATGTGTCTCTTTTTTCTTTCTTTTTGCTTCCTGACATTTCAGAGATACACGGTTTCCACACGGCGCTGGCGTTATGTAACTCCGCTGTGGAACGTTTCCGCTGTGGGAGGACGGACGTTCTGCACCTTCTTCCCTTCTGTTAGAGCGGAGCTGTCCGAGGTGCTGAAACACTCTGAGCATTCCCAAACCTCTCTGCTCTCCAGCACTCGCTCTGCTTTTCTTTTCTCTCAAAATTGCAGCGAATTATCAGTAAAATAACTGAAGAGCTCCAGGTAAAAATCACACATAATCACCAAGAGCTGCAGATCTCCTCTGTGCCTCGTCCTCTTTTATTCCCTCAGCGGGATGAAAAACATCGAGTTAAATATACCATCAGCTCCTATAAAATCCAACCCATTTGGACGAGTTTATTACCACTAAACAGACGTATTCGCAGCTAAAAGGAGTCTGTTTGCATTCAAGGTGTTTTATGTTTATAATCCCACTGCCAAACACAATGCTTTAAATCTACTGCTCTATGAAGATCTATTCTTAATTCACTAAATTCCTCTCATTTCCCACATTGTTACTGGCACCGAAGAAAACACTCAAAAACAGAATCTATACTTATATTTATCCTCAAAATCTAAATCGACATGTGTAAATCTTTATGAAGATACTGGCCAGTATATCAAATCCACAGCATAGAAAAAGCAAAAAAGCTAAATTTCTTAAAAACTGCATTTTCCTAAAGTCCAGCAGGGGGCCACTCAAATTATACAGAAGTCTATGAGGAATTACCTTTCATTTCACTTGATTTGTTACCTCAGTAAACATTTTCCTAATAGGTTTATGGTCTCAATTGTTTGTTTCAGGTCTACTTCAATGCATTATCATGTCTATTTAGTACATTATGGTCCAATTATGACACAAATACACAATAAAACTGATTCAGGGTGTGGCTATGAGTATTCATAGCAGCATTCAAATAGCTACAAGCTTGTTTTTTTTGTTTGTCTGTCCAGGTTATAGGCTGTAGGGATATAGTAAAGTTGAATTTTTTTGCCAAGTCATCCTCCTCTAGTTTTTTATTTGGCTATCTAATATATTTTTCGCACACTTTCCCCGGAGTTTCTATCACCATGGTAGTTTTTCTCACACTCATTTGAATATTCCTCTAAAGTAATTTGTCTTGGATTGTAGCATTTGGAATTTCTGGTCTGCTGTATTTTCTGAAGGATCTATTTACTCTTTTCCTTAAGTGCACCAATAGTGAAGTAGACCTGTTGTATTCTGTTTGATTTCTGTGTTTTTGTCTCAAAATTTTGACCTTTTCACTGAGTTTTCAGTTCTAGAAAGTTAGCTAACATTTTCGCCTAATATCTTGTTCTGCATTCAAAGGAGTCCGATGTTCAATGTTAGCATTTTGTTTTAAGCTTGTTTTTCACTTCTAGAATAAGCATCGCAATTAACAGATGGATCAGGTTAACCAAGCGCTAACACTAGCAGCCAACTTAGCATTTGATATGCTAATGGTACAGATTGTGTCCTCTGGTTCTCACCTCCTCTCATTCAAATATGGTCACCTCTGCTACCAAGATATTAACGGCCAATAAACTCGAAACATCCAAACAGAAAACAAACAAACCCGTCTACGTCTTTCATACCGGTTTAGATTTCAAATAAATAATGTAATAAAACCAAAACAAGAAAGCAGCAACAAGTTACTAAACACATTAAAATCAAAGAAATGTCCCGACCATGGTTCAAAAGGTAACCAGTAATCTAAGAATTCTGTTCTGTACATTCATTCATTGTCAATCTGTTGTCCTTTGTGTAGCCTGTGGATGGAACTAATGTCAAAAATGGGAAAAAGAAGTCAATTTTCTTCTTATCTTTGGCTACAACTGTGTTTTAATTGATTAACCTCAACCATATCTTGGTAATACTGTTATTCATGTCATCACCAGACTTTACTGATATTTTATTTGCCATTACCTGCAATTACAGAAAAGAAAATCTACAAAATTAAAAATATCCAAGGTTCTTTGAATTCCTCCAGTATCTACTGTATGTGTTGTAGCTGATGGGTTACACAGAACCAAACTGTGACTATCAGTAGGATGGATTTGTGACGTTAAAACAATAGTTTTACTTTCTACATGAGACAACAATCTGCTGGTAATGATGGTGTCGTGTTATCAGAAAACACAAAAGTCTTTCAAACGAGGCGAAAAATGTCTCGTGGACTCCTTGAAGTTTCTCTGAGAGGACATTTACATTCCTCTCCATCACCTACACAGAATTAATCATCACGACCACATTAGACCCATTCGGTCTGTCTCCTTCCACCCTCACACCATTTAAATATTAGTCTGTATAATTTAACAAATTCAATAACCCTCCTGACCACACTGCAGCCCACACGCCCACTGAACGCTCGACAAAACATCAGCGCCACTTCGCTTCGTCCCTCTGATCCGCCGAGACGGAAGACAAAGCAAACGCACCTGAAGGAGTTCAGACCTCGCGAGTCTATTCTCATCTGCACGTGACCTCGAAGCTTCAAAAACGGCTAGAAAATGCAGAAACGCTTCGGCTCGGGTGTTGTGGCGGTGTAAAAAACAACAGAGACGCTCTCTCTGCTGCAGATGGGTGTCGTTCCTCCCGAGACACAACTGTGGTGCAAATCTCTGGGGTAATTAGTATCTTTGTGCCTATTGAACACACCAGAAAGGCCGCTCCGCCACATCTCGCCGGCAGCTTCACAATGCGTGGAGAGACAGAGGGTGGGCGATGTGGGCGATGTGGGGGAGCTGCTGAAGTGAGCAGCCATATACCGCAATTACGACGCCGCTCGGAACGCAACCGAGGTTCACTAGAGATTTTCATCTGCCGGATAGAAGAGGGTAAGAAGGCTGCTTATAGAAACTGTGGGTGTAATGAGATGTACGGAAACCAAAAAAAAAGAAGGCGACGACACAGGGAGAAAGATGAGAGGCAGCGAGGTGAGAGGAAAAAAAGAGAAGTGAGACGAAAATGAAATGCAGAGAAGACACCAGAGTGAAGGCGGCAAAATACAAACACTGGTTGACTCAGGGAGGACAGAAAAATGACCACAAAGGTGATAAAAATGTACTACAATGGAAGAACATCAGAGTAGCTGACCATTCAACCAATTTATGAAACATGCAGCTTTTCTCTTGGAATATTATAATCAGTAGAAATTTTAGATTTACTTTGAAATGCTCCTACTTTGTAAACTCCTTTTGGGAGAATTAGCCTGATAATCTGACTGGGGGGAATTATTTATGATGAAAAAGTGCTCATATTGGGCTGTTGTGGTTTTAGTGGCGTGTCTGTGCTGCTCATGTCATCTGCAGCAGGCGTTAATAGTTTATTTTAATCTTTTTTGATGCTAATTTAAGAACAACTTCCAGAAATCAGTCCAATTTTGGCACTTTTGTGGCCGTTTTTCATGGATGGTTTGTATTCGCCTGGTGTACAATGGTTACAGTTCCAGTCTTAGTCCCGTCTGCACATCTCTGACTACCTGGGTTGTCAAAAGGATAACAACCATTTATGAGCACAACAGGACCTATTTGAATTTGCTGAAAACCCACAGATGTGTGGAGCGATTCAGATGACTAGAAATAGGCTAGCTGAACTCGACTGAAACGTAAAATGAGCTAAATTCAGAGTCAAAAGTGCTTTTTGCAACTGTAATGGTGTAAGATGGGAGGAACGTGGATAATGGATGGACATTCATGCCAAAAAGCCAGAAAGACAATCCTCACATTTATGCCACTGGTGATGTAGAAGTGCTATTGTTGAGTATGTGCAATATACACCACTGTTCAAAAGTTTGGGGTCACTTAGAAATGGCCTTATTTTTTAAAGAAAAGAAGTTTTTCAATGAAGAAAACATTAAATTAATCAGAAATGCAGTCTAGACATTGTTAATGTGCTCAGTGACCATTCTAGCTGGAAACAGCTGATTTTTAATGGAATATCTCCATAGGGGTACAGAGGAACATTTCCAGCAACCATCACTCCTGTGTTCTAATGCTACATTGTGTTAGTTAATGGTGTTAAAAGGCTCATTGATGATTAGAAAACCCTTGTGCAATTATGTTAGCACATGAATAAAAGTGTGAGTTTTCATGGAAAACAGGAAATTGTCTGTGTGACCCCAAACTTTTGGATGGCAGTGTATGAGCATGTGTAAGAATAAAATGTTGGGGAACCAAACATGAGTTGAGTGTTAAATCTCCTGAGTTCTACCTGACAGATCACCAGAACTGCTGGGACTTTTCAACATTTGCTGTGTTTCGTCTGGTTGCTTTTGAACTTTGTAGAGCTCACAGGAGTTCTTTAGTCCGCAAACAAACTCAGAAATGCAACCGACGACCGCTCGCTGGTCACAACCAAAGCGGCCTATCGGGAGACTCACCAGGATCATGTGACCGGTGGAGATGTCCATGTTGGAGTGGGCGGGCTCTTCGCTCCAGGAGGAGATGCTGCTCCGTGCCGAGGGGCTGACGGCCGGACCTCCGTCGCTGAACTGGGACGAGACGCTGTTGATCCTGGAGGAGATGGGCTCCGGACGCTCGGCTGGAGGTTTGACCGCCATCCGCTGCCGGCAGAGCTCCTGCAGGAGGGAAGACGGCGGAAGATTAGTCACTGCTGTCACACGGCCGGGAACTAGCCATGGCGTAAGTGACACTGACAAATGGTGGACAATTTCATTTGAAGGACCTCCACATAATTGACATAATTACAACTGAAGCCCCTCATAGGAGACACTGTGGAGCAGCGTACAACCTTCATGGGGAACCAAACGCATAAACCTGACATGTAGGTGAAAAAATACTGAAGAAAACAATACAGAGAGGAATATAATTATGTATATGGTAGCTGATTTGATTTGATTTTCCCACTCCGTATGATGCAAATCCCCAAAGATGTGTTCACCATGGATTTTAAACCTTTGTGCAGCCTTTGGACATTGATGTGACCCTCTTTGGTTTCTTCAAACTTGTAGCCTGTTCTCACACTGCTGGAGAACAGTCTGGTTGCACCTCGTTATCACTCAGCTTATGGGAGCATTTCTTTAAACCAACCACATTTGTTTTAATTGGTGCTTAGCCCGGGATGCAGTGATGGTGCCCCAGCTACATAGCGGAGGCAGAACTGCCATAAAAATGATAAATGCAACAAAAAACCAATCAAACAGGGCTGCCTTACTGCACAATCAACATCTTATGCAAATTTTTCAGCATGTGGGTTGGTGCTTGGAGGGGATTTTGAAAATAATTGAAAGTAGATAAGGTAGAAAGAGGAGGGAAATTACGGATTTATACTCAAAGTCTACACTCAGTCAAACTAAGACTCAAGAAACAAACAAACTAATCAACTGAGTGCTTTTACAGTCATTTAAACATAAGATCTGATTCAGTTAGCTGTGAAGGGAAGTCCAAACTCTTCTCTGTGGACTTGATGAAGCTTCTTCAATGATTTTCTTCAATCATTTGAGTCAATACAGAGCCACAACACACACGTTTGTTATTAACTGCTGATTAATCATGTCCTCCCGGTATCTGTGTTTATTCGTACGAGTTTGATCTCTTTCCGCACAGATTAAAAAAAAAAACACTTAACTTTGTGACAACTCGCTTTGTGAATCCCAAACACAAAACCACCAGCTTAAGAGTGAAGGCAGGATAAGTGGTGCTTTGAGCAGAAATGAAATCCTGCTGACTGGCTGTAAACACCTGGGCAAGAAGCGGCGAATGAGGAGAAACTTTTTCCGGCATCAGACACTTAACCACCAACTGCTGAATATTGGCCAGCTTCCAGGATGTCAGTGGAAAACCAGCGTGCATGCTGAGCAAGCTTTCCCCCGGATAAATGAAAAAACTTCAGAGAAAAGTTTGGTTTTTGGGGGTGGAGGGGGCCAAAATATGCCAGTCAGTCTCTCGGCAGCAAACACAATATCTTCATTCATACACCTGAGCAAACTGTCATTTTCTGTCTGCCGGATACGTGACCACAATGAAATGTGGAACTGCTCCTCTGCACTCGTCTCGGCACAAATCCCCGCAGGAACCTCGGCGAGCTGTAATGAATGACTGCACCGCTCAGTACAGGAGACGAGACGATGTTGTTCTAAATGTACTACTGTGGTTTTATTCAGTTTTGCATGTTACAGAAATAGAGGTTTGCTGAAAGGTGTAACCCCATCATACAAAAAGCCATCTACACAGCTAAAAGTGCTTTCACGTTCCGACAAATGTAGTTTTTGCCCCAAATGTAAAGACTATGACAGGACAGGAAACACTTTTAGTTTGAAGGAGACACAAAGTCGATGTCAGACCAGTCCAGAAGACTGAGGTTCATGCCTCATGTGGGACCGTTATTCTGTGCCTTGAGCTTTATTGGTCACTGGCTGGTTGGTTCGATTTAAGAAAATATCACGGTTTGGGTTAAAATACAACCCTTTCACAACATTTCTGAAGCTTCTTCCTCATTTTCTGGTTGAAAATATATGGATTTTCCCTGAAAGCTTAATTAAAATTGCATTTTAATCGTATAGAAATGTAGTTTTTTTGGCCATTTGTTGGCTTTATTCAATAGACAGACAGGAAAGCAGGGAGAAGACATGCAGTAAAGAGCCGTGAGCTGGAATTAAAAGCCAGGCCAATGCGTATGTGGGTGACTCGCTCAACCAGCTGAGCTATCTGGGCACCCAGAAATGTCATTTTTGTGAAGGAAAAATGACTCTTTCCCCTTACTAAAGTATTTAGTAAAGTATTAAAGTAGAAGCAGTAGAAGTGTTAACTTACATCATCCCAAATTATCCGACAGGATAGAGCCAGTTACCACCTTTGGTCCCTGTTCCCCTTTAACCTCTGCAGGCCTGTGGAAGTGTTCAGATTTGGACATTATCTCGCCCTAATATGACCATGTGACAGACAGATGCTGTCGGAGGAAGATATGTTAGGACTCTGCTCTGGTCAGGGTTAGATATTGTCTATTCTGACGTAACTGGCAGATGAGTTGTCTCCATATTGGTCTATCATCTAAATCTGACCTTCTCCCAACTAGAATATAAACCCAAAGGTCAGAGAGAATCCTCAGAACTGATGCTGGCATTGCTTGCATGTACTGCTGCTCTGTTGGTGTCATTTCTCCTGATTTCAGTAAACCTTGCAACCTAAGTCATGAGTCTCCAGCGTGTCTCTCTCTCTGTCTGCCTCCTCATCCTCTCTCGACCTCGCTGAACTTCCACAACAATTTTTAGGAGACACAGCTAAAGGTGGAGTCTGATTCTCTAGAAACAACTGTTCCAAAAGCAAAAATGTATAGCAGACGAGTCGAAAAAGCACTGCGTTGATCAATTTAAGCTATTTTGCTTGATAAATGTGATGCAGGGTTAATGGTGAATTCTTCTTCATTGCTCACACAGTACAGTACAGCTAACACGCTGTGAGGAGGTATTAGTTGAATTTGAAAAAAAAAGTGTCTCTGGTTAAGATTTCTGACACAATCTTTAACTTTGTCTGACAATTATTGAACCTTTAAAAATCTGCAGCAAGTGAAGTGATGTGAGTGCATTTTGTCTCTTTAGTTTTAAAGATATCTTTGAAAAAAAAATCGATCAAGGCCTCGTAGATTTCAGCATACTGACATCTTTAAACTGCAGCTCAAACTTCAAAGGCAAGTTTCATATTTGACTTTACGTTCTTTTGCGCAACAGCAAATGGAAAGATGAAGTCTGGTGCATTTCATCCATTTTAATGGTGACAAAACCTCTGCAACCAGGTAAGAGGACAAAATTATACTGAAGTCATACTGGAAAGGGTTTTTCTGCTCAAAAAACATCGTAAACTGACGCCTGATCCACATGTTATTCTCACTTTGGAACGCAGTAGGCTCGAAATTTCATAAAATGCATGTTGAAGAGATCAATTACAACCATCCATCCATTATCTATACACCCCTCAATCCTCATCAGGGTGGTGGGGGCTGGAGTCTTTCCCAGCTGACTTAGGGTGAAGGCAGGAGACACCTGGACAGGTCACCAGTAAATCACAGGGCTACATATACAGACAAACAATCACTCTCACATTCACACGTATGGACAATCTAGAGTTACCAATTAACCTCAGCATGTTCTTGGACTGTGGGAGGAAGCCGCAGAACCTGGAGAAAACTGCAAACTCCATGCAGAAAAATCCCTGGAAGGTCGGGACACAACTCGGGTATCTTCTTGCTGCATGGTGAAAATGCAGCCTCTCAATTACAACCATGTAGAACTAATTTATTTGCGTATTCGGGTAATTTTACACATTTCTACGGACAAAAAAAGACGTTTGGGTCTGATATGCTGACTCAAATGAGACGTTTTTTAGGCTAAACAATCAGCATTTTCATTTTCTATAACTCGGAAACAAAAATTTAGAAAATATTGAGAGCAACTGTAAATAAAATAATCGTTTTGTTGAACCGGCGGTGCACAAATATGCATTGTGAGCTGGGCAGACTGTCCAATAATAATAAATCAACTCCTAATCAGGCGCGACTCTGATCCTCCACCGGCTCATTCATTCTTTATTACAGTGGAAAAACACTTCACGTTATTGAGTGGAATGTAAATGGAGAGCTAAACGTTAGCCGCCACCTCCTTTTTATTGTAATATATGGAGTCGGGTGACAAGGACGCTGAGCCAAACGTAAGACCTGGACTGAATCTCTGTGGGTATCTGTGTTTCTTAATGAGCAAGATGCCGATGATTAACCGGTGGCGCGTTTGATTGACGGTGGAGGTAATGCGAGCAGGCCTTCATTAGTCTGTATCTGATCTGACTGATGTCCTCGCAGGTCGGCGCGCTGACACTGATCTATGGGCTCAGACTCATAAATGTGTGCAGATTATTAAAGCACTACAGTACCTGGTCGGGGGTTATTCTGGTGGGAGGCAGAAAAACACGTGGAGGAGCAGAAAGAAGCTACAGGAAGCACCGAGGAACAGGCAAATACACCAAAATATCAACAAGTTTTCATTCTAAGGCAGCACTGAATTAGGATTTTACATTTATCAAGAGAAAAAAGCCAAAGATTTGAGGGTTCTCACTTCAGATTTTGGGTTTTGTGCTGCTGGTTGAATGACTAAACAATACACAATAAAACGACTAAACTCTGAGCTCTGTGATGGTAATTAGTTTAACTTTCTCACATTTAATCGACCAAATAATGAATTAATATTGAAAAAAGCCCAAATTAAATGGCATTTGAGACAAAGAAAATTGGATGTTTTCATGCATGAAAATCTTCGAAATTTTTATAGCAATCTACAAGAATATTTAAATATCTAGAGACACTGTATGGTTTTGGTAAGAATTCACTGCATCTTTTCTAATAAATTCAGCAGATTATTGTTTCATGTCCAATTAAATCACACAACAGTGCAATTTATTGTAGGCTTCTGTGCCATTTTCAGACTTTACTTGTCTGTATTTTAATTCATTTTATCTATTTTTCTAATCTTTTAATTTGAATTCACTGTTTTTCTTTAGTTTTTAGCATTTTAATTTACTACATAAAGCTTTCTGCATAAAATGTGCTATAAAGATAAACTTGGCTCTTATTTTGAAGTGCCTTGTTCCTGCAGATTTTATTTTATTTTTTTAACATTATTACTTTGGGTTCATTGAGATGTTTGATGGATAGTTGGAGGCTAAGTGGATTTATCAGATTTGGTCATGTGTCTCTGGTTACAGACCTGCAGGGCTGTTAGTTCAGGGCTGTAAATCATCCAAACCCTTTTAATCAATATTCTGCATCAAATGATTAATGGATTAAATAGTTAGCTGCATGATAACTGCATTAATGCGTGACGACGCTTCCCGGTAGGACCTCGGTTGACCCTGGAGGAGATGGTTTTTGGTGTAATGACAAATTCCTCACAGACGTATACATGAACTGCAGCCTTTTACACATATTGCTCATTTGCTTTTAGCATATATCCAAAAGGAAAAGCTTATTGGTGATTTATTTGGTCTATATCTGATGTTTTATTCCACTATTTGTCAAATTTACTCTTTTTTTCCCCTCAAATATTGTCAGAAAGGGGGAAAAAAAAGTATGACAGAACAATGAAACTGTCCACTTAACTCTTACATACTGTTCATATTTTATGCCTTGACAGTATGAATTCCTCATCGCAAGTGTCTATACCAAATATTAAACTATTTATAATGTTTAAATAGCCTATGTCCCATGAATAGATGTATGATTTATCCTTAAATGTTTCAGAGAGCAGGTTTTACAACACTCATTTTAGGAGAAAAACATCTACTATTACATTGTATCATGTCCTGTTTTACATAAAAACATAAAGCCAAAATGATTTAAATATATTTTACTGAATCTGAAAATGGCATGAACACTTAGGAACTGTTGGAATTCATATTTTAACTATGTTTAACCACTGCAACCATTAAATGCATCATAAGAAATCATAATTATCAACTTTAATTCAACATTTAGCACTTAGACCACGAAACATTTAGTAATAAAATGATTGTTATGAACTAGTCTCTGCATTCAAAGCAGTGGTAGAAAATGTTGAATGTGTGGAACTTAGTGTGGAATTAACCGTCTTCATGAGGGGCTGGAATCACTGGTAGATCTAAAATCCATCTCAACAGATACAGCTCAAATTTGTAGCACCTGCACGTGTTTGTGCATATTTTGGGTCACTTTATAAAAAGTCATCAGATTTCAGGGTAAAAGAACAACGTTTTGGGTGTTTTTACTGTTGTCAAATGTCAAAATGGGTCAAACTGGCCCCAAAAGCTAAATGGTATTTGACATCAAGAGTTTTCGGATTTTGTCAAATTGGATGTTTTCACGCATGAAACTTCAAAATTTTTTAGCAATCTGCAAGAATCATTACATATCTAGAGGCACTGCATGGTTTTGTTCAATATTCACTGCATCTTTTCTAATGAATTAAACAGATGATTGTTTTGTGTCCAATTAAATTGCACCACAACACAATTCATTTTAGGTTTCTGTGCCACTTTCACATATTCAATAAATTCAGGCTTAAACTTGTTTGTACTTTAATTTACTTTTCCTGTCTATTTTTCTAATCTTTTAACTTGAATACACTGTTTTCCTTTTGTTTTTAGCATTTTAATCTACGACATAAGGCACGTTGGATTGCATTTCTGCCTCAGTGTTCAAAAATGTGTAGTACCTGTACAAAAGTCCAAAATTTTTGAAATATTTTTGTGTATTTTGGGTCACTTTAGGGAAAGCCATCAGATTTCAGGCTAAATGAATGATGTTTAAGTTATTTTTACTGCTGTCAAATGTCAAACTTAGTCAAATCTGACCCAGAACAGCATGAAAGGCTTAACTGAATCTTGACAGAGTGAAGATTTAGCGCCGCTGCTTGGTTCACAGTCCGTTCTTACGGCAAGCAGAGGAGATATAAGGCGGATCAAACTAACCAGCCAAGTTCAGATGTTTAATAAAAGCCAAATATTGGGCCCATAAATCGGTCGGACCCTCCCGGCTGTTATATATGGTCTGGTTTCCTGTCCGCGCTACATGCTCAGAAAACTCCACGTGGATCAGCACAACACGGCGGACCGTGGGCGTCCCGTGATATACAGCGTTCATATTGCAACGAGCCCACACGGCCAACTGTGCAGCTGCAGCAAAAACTCCTTTATGATGTAATTAAAACCGCTCCAAAATGGCTTCCCTCTGAGAGCCAATTAGAGGACAAAAAAAAAAAAAAAAGGCCAAAACAAAATTGGAGGGAACAATAAAGCTGGGTACAGGTTTAGAGCGTAAACAGTGCAAATTTACAGTCCTGACATCGTTTTCCTCCGTACGAAACACAAGCACCTTTTATTTACAGCGGATTGATTTTCAACGACACTCACTTCATCATGCTAATCACCGTGTTTTATGGTCTGGATGTGAGTCTGGCGTGTTTTCTATTCCAGTTTCGCCTCTTATTTGTGAAATTTTTGCCATTAATGAGAGAATAGGTGTCGTCTGAAAGGGAAAACATTAAGTCTAAGTGAAAGAAAACCCAGACGCCTTTAGATGAAACATTAAAACTCCTGAAGTGAGGAAAATAACAGTTTCGGTGCTGAAATCTCCTTGCAGACTCTTGGATCTCGTCTTAATATCTGTCAGATGAAGCAGTGTTTTGAAAACTCCCTGAGGTCATCCAATAGTCTGGTCTGCATTTTAATGCCACAAATGAGAAAAGATATCTTTTCCAGGACGCCCGTACTGCCTGTTCCTGTCTCCTGGATTCATTTTTCTAATGAAATAACGCACTTTTTGGGTGAATCTGAGATTGTGGGGCATCCATTTCTACAACTGCATTAACTGTGACAACAAATAAAGGTGGGTAAACGTTCGCCGTGATGGATTGCCGACCTCTAGCGAAGCTTCCAGTCCTTTTGAATTGATTTTAAAATAAAATGAAATTAATGAAAACAAATGCCTGTCTAAGGAGGCGAGACATCAATCTGACGGCAGCGTCTGAGAAACACTCAAAAAATTATGAGCAAGAGAACCATTGTTACGCTGCAGATGTCCTCTTGATGAATACGATCAAAGTCCTGAATCTGCTGAACAATGAGATAAAAAAAAAGAGTCAAAAATGCACCTCGGTTTCAGTGAAACAAAAACCCATCACCCTGAGTTTTCTTTACACCCGAACGGACTTTTGCTTTATGGCCTTAAAGTGAAATAAAAAGCTCAACAGAGGTTGTTTTTCAAGGTGCCAGAAAATAAAGCAAGAGATCAATGAACGCCACCGAGGTACAAGGAAAAAGGAGTTTGCACTTTGAGAGAGATAAAAAAAATCATATTAACAGTCGCTGCTGGAAAACTGAGTCAGTTCCTCTGAAGAAAAGGTCGAGAGAGAAAAAAAACCAAAAAGCTTCTCTCTGGTGGGCGTCGTGCCAGAGAATCCGCTGGGTGTCACGGGACGAATGGTGCGTCACCCCGGGGTGACGGCGGGCGTGTGTCACCCAAAACACTCCCCACTAACGGGGGAGGAAGGTGGAGACTCACGGGGCCCACCGGGACTCCAGGGGCCGCTTGTGTTTACACGACCCTCCGACCAAAACAAATCCAGCCCAGCGCCTCCCACAAACAAACAAACAAACAAAAGGGGCGATGCGACACAATGTGGCGACGTCAAGACGAAGCTGCCAGGAACAGGCACCAATAATAAACATGGAACTCAATGCGACAAAGTTAGAACAGAGCTGCATTCAGCCTGTTAACCCTGAGATGCAAAAGTGGTGCAAAAATGACCCAGTGAGGTCAATAATATCGTCAATAATATTAGAAAATCTGTCATTGATTGTTGTGTTTCATTTAAAACGAATAAAAAAATAATTTAGGAAATCAATGTCAAAATTTTGCACGAATACTGAAAAAGTCGAGATTTCAAACTGTGCCATCACCAATACAGGCCACCCTGGCTTTCATTGTATTTCCATGAAAGAAAATTATCTATAAAAATATTTTTAAAAAAAATCAATGTCAAAATTTTGCAAACATATTTGAAAAAAATTGATAAAATACAGATTTCCAACTAGTATTAGCCACAGAGCCTTTCGCTGCTGGGTTTTCATTTTAAAAAGTTTAATAATGGGCACCTAGATAGCTCAGCAGATTGAGTGGGTGATCCATAAACAGGAGCTATAGTTCCTGATGCAGCGGTCATGGGTTGGAATCCAGCCCATGGCCACTTACTGCATGTCATTCCCCTACTCTTCTACCCATTATTCCTGTCTCTCTCCACTGTCCTATACATAAAAAAGGCAAAAAAAAAAAAAAGTAATAATAAAGATATTTGAAAAATAAATCCATGCCTAAATTTTGCAGGCAGATTTGGAAAAAGACAACCAACACAAAGATAAAAAATTCAAATTAATAAATATTTTTAAAAGAAGTCTGTGTCAGAACTTTGCAAGCAGATTGAAAAAAGTCGATACGATACAGATTTCCAACTGCGTCGTCTCTAATATATATTGAATATTAGAAACCGTGTCTTTCATCACTATGTTTGCATAAAGAAAAGTTGAATTAATCGAATTTTGAAATCTTTGCTGGCAGATTGAAAAAACCAATGAGTTTCTACTGGATAGTGGCTTTGAATCAGCGTTTAGGATGTTTATTCTCATACCAGAATTTGTAGTATGAAGTTTTTGGTCCTGTAACTGAGCAGACTGGTGTTTCCAGACTACAATAATTACAACCACTAAGTTTTCTTGGTGCAAGTGATGATAAAACTCAGATTTCAGGCGTCGAGGTTTCTGTTTAGTGACACTGCAGAATCCCTGCAGAGGCTCTGGACATGAATTCTCTCCTGCAGAAGCATCCAGGATATGTTTAATTGCTGGAATCTGGTATACTTTGTGCACAAACCAAGTTGTCCAATACAGTTTATTCACTCCGGCATTTATTCCAACATACAGACTGTGAGTCTGAGCAAAAATTCAGGGTAAGATTTTCAAAAATGCACCCTTGTGGACGCTGTGAGATCAATAAAATCATGTTCTGTTCTTTAAAGCTGACTGGAAATGGTCTGATTCTTTAAGGGAAAGTTATCATCAAACTGAGAAGAAAACTGAGGAGGACAGAAACTAAAGAGACAAAGGAGGTGTAGGGCGGTCAGGGAACGACAGTTATTGTTTGCTTGTTTAATCTAAATCCAGATGTACTGGAAATGTGTTTTGTGCTTATCCTTTGGCAGCGTTAAGATGTTATCATGCCAGTGGAAGTCCTTGAAATTGAATTGAGACAGAGAGAGAAAACAGGCCCGGAGAGAGGAAAAAAAAACTGAGAAAGACAAGTCAATAACCCGTCATTTAATTCACTCTTAAAAACTTGTAGAAATATGCAAATATCTCCATTAGTTTGGAAAAATTCACGGTGTAGGCGATGATATCTTTAAATGAGATAATGCTGCTTCGAGATCGCATCTCCTGATTTGTGGGAAAATCCATGGAAAAGTTTCACAGCCACCGATGATCTCATGCTGCTGGCGGATAGCTTCGTCTGCTTTGAGGAGAAAAAAACAAAAAAAGAGAGACTTAAAAGTTGGAATCAGATGTAGAGATAAAGCGAAGGCGACGATGCGGATTCCCACGTCGGCCGGAGGAACGATCCAGGGACGGAAGTGACTGACAGGCGTTGTCCCGCCCAGCGCTCCGACACGCTGCACGCGCTCCTCCGTCGACGCTTGTCAATCAACGTCGCCTTTATCGGTGGCGGCCAATCCCACGTCGCCGCTACACCGGGACCGTTTGACTGACAGGCCGGGAACAGAGGAGCCAAAGGTGGAGGGGACTGAACGGAAGGCGGTCGTGAAGCGACGCCTCAAACAAATGCGCCAAGGGCAAGAATCATTAACATGCAGGAGGTGGCGAGCGTGCACGTGCGTCTACAGTGGGCCGTCAGGATGCCTGCCGCTTCCTGTCGGCTTTAATTGCATGTAGCCCTGGAGACTGAACACACAAACACCAGGGAAACCCCTCCACGCTGCTGACAAAGAGACGAGCTGCAGACGTCGAGGCTGTTCACCGAGGACTCGGTATGGAGGGAAGAGAGTCGGAGCTCCGGGAGTCTGAGCAAACACCCCGAGAATGAGCAACACCAAGGTTTCCGTAGGCTATCAATCAGATAAATAACGCATAAATACAGGCTTAGGTGTGAATTTTAATTAGCGAATTCCCAATTAGGGGCTGAAAGCGAATCTCGGAGGTGAGTAACTGAGAAGATAACAAGTATTTCAAGAGGAAGGTGTGAAATGTCAGCCCGTCCGTGACTTTTAGAAACTTTTTTCAAATCTCCATCTCCACCCCCCAACCTATAAACAATAACTCTGACTATACAGGTCTCCAGCGATGAGGTAAACCTTTGACGCAGCAGCAGCAGCAGCAGCAGCAGCAGCAGCAGTCTATTCCAGGAGTTAAAAATCCCCGGAGAAGAGCATAAAATGTAAGCACTTAGGGGAAGGGCTAGGCTCATTATAAAATCAATGCTCACAGGACCACTCTCATTTAAAAACATGGCGGGGAAAAGGTCAGGGAAAGCGACGGAAAAATCTCAATCTAATTCTTTGCTCAAAAAGCCACTTAATATTGGATTCTGTAAATTAAATTTCACACTTGGCTATCCCGGCCAAAGGATAATTACAGCAAGCAGAGGGTGGAGGGAAATAACTTGAGGTGAAAAGCCTGTTGGATTTGTCATGCTGCACGTCTCAAACAACAAATCAGAATCAGCAAAGAGCCTTAAGGACGACACGAAACAGGATGAGCAAGACTCAACAGCAACAGCTACTTCCTTTAAACCCCAACGTCAGCCACAGAAACCCAGGTTGTCTTTAAGAGTGCTGCATTTGTAGTTGATTAAGTGGGCTTTTTAAAAAATCAAATACTAACATGAATGTGGAGCTCAGAATGACCAATTTCATTTAAATGTGTTTAAAAACTTCATTTGCAGCCCAAACTTTGTATTTTCTGAGCTACCCTTGACATAAGACAACCAAATGTATTGCAAATTGAAAGCAGTACAAGACATTTTACATGTGCCATGACATATACAGTCATTTTTGTTCAGTAAAAGTTAGTAAAATGCAAAAATAACTTAATAATAAACACATAGATGCTCCTAAAACAGTAGCTGTAAGACAAATCAGATAGTTGATGGGACTGCAATACCAAATTCTGAAGAAATTGTTAAATTATATCTTATTATTGTAGACTTTCCTTGTATATAAGCTGTTTTCCTGGAGATTATTCAGAAATGTTACCTCTTTAAGGGATTCTGATAAAAGAAAAGACTCTTTAACTCTAGGACACGCCATACCACTCAAACACCTCAAAAGAAATCACTACTACGGTCTTTTCAGCTTGACAGATGACACAGGAACACCTCCTTTACAGTAATTTGCAAGCACTACAAGAAATTTTACATGTGCAGGGACAAATAAAGTCCTCTTTTGCTTGGTAAAAGTTAGTAAAATGCAAAAGCAGCATACTAATAAACACATATATGCTCCTAATAGCAGTCACTGCCAGACAAATCAGATGGCTGATGGGACTGCAACAGCAAATTCTGAATAGATTCTCAAGTAATATGTTATTATTGCAGCCTTTCCTCTTATATAACCGTTTTTCCTGGATATTATTCAATAATTTTACCTCTTTAAGGGACTATCATTAAAGAAAACACTCTAATTCTAGAAAACCATCCCACTCCTGCACCTTCAAAAGAAATCACCACTCCGGTCTTTTCAGCTTGACAGGTGGCACAGGAACACCTTCTTTACAGTAATTTGCAAGAACTACAAGACATTTTACATGTGCAGGGACATACACTACCAGTCAAAAATTTGGACACACCTGCTCATTCAATGCTTTTTCTTTATTTTTTAACTACTTTCTACATTGTAGATACATAATGAAGACATCAAAATTATGAAGTAAGATATATGGAATTCTGTAGCAAACAAACAGTTGTGAAATAATTCTAGACATGTTTTATATTTTAGATTCTACAAAGTAGCCACCCTTGGATTTGATGACAGCTTTGCAAACCCTTGGCATTCTCTCCGTAAGCTTCATGAGGTAGAACCTGAAATTGTTTCCACGTCTCAGGTGTGCCTTGTCAAGGTTAATTTGTGGAATTTCTTGCCTTCTTAATGGGGTTGGGACCATCAGTTGTGTTGTGCAGAAGTCAGGTTGGTCCACCATTGACAGGCCTAATTGACAAATGTTAGAATCTATATTATGGTAGGAACCAATCAGCTAAGTAAAGATAAATGACAGTCCATCATTACTTTAAGAGCTGAAGGTCAGTCAGTCAGGGAAAATTGCAAAAACTTTGAATGTATCCCCCAGTGCAGTTGCAAAAACCATCAAGCGCTACAACAAAACTGTCTCACATGAGGACCGCCCCAGGAAAGGAAGACCAAGAGCTGCTGAGGGTAAGTTCATCCGAGTCACCAGCCTCAGAAATGGCAAGTTAACAGCACCTGAGATTAAACCCACATAAATGCCACAGACTTCTAGTAGCAGACACACAAGGTGAACGGATGGTCTCTACATGTATGGTTCCCACTGTGAAGCATGGAGGAAGAGGTGTGATGGTGTGGGGATGCTTTGCCGGTTTCAGGTGACTACTTATGAAGCTCATGGACAGAATACCAAGAGTGTATAAAGCAGTAATAAAAGCAAAGTGTGGCTATTTTGAATAATCTAAAATATAAAACATATTTTAACTTATTTCACACTTTTTGTTTACTATATAATTCCATATTTGTTCATTCATAGTTTTGATTCCGTCAGTGAGAATCTACAATGTAAATAGTCATGAAAATAAAGAAAAACCATTAAATGAGAAGGTATGTCCAAATTTTTGACTGGTAGTGCATAAAGTCATCTATTGCTTAGTAAAAGTTCGTAAAATGCAAAAATAGCATACTTATAAACACATATATGTTCCTATTAGCAGTAGCTGCAAGACAAATCAGATGGTTGATGGGATTGCAATACCAAATTCTGAATAAATTCTCAAATTATATATTTTTATTGTAGACTTTCCTCCTATATAAACTGTTTTTACTGGACATTATTCAATAATTTTACCTCTTTAAGGGATTCTAATGAAAGAAAACACTCAAACCTCAAAAAGAAATCTCTACCTCGGTCTTTCCAGCTTGCCAGATTGCACAGTAACACCTCCTACCTGGTAGGTGGCGGTAGCATCGCCGCTTGTATCCGTTCCCAGGTTGGTGAGCTTTTCCTTGAGCTTGTGGTGGGAGCGGTGGCGGAGGCAGTAGACCACGGTGGAGGCCAGCAGCACGCCGACGATGCACAGGATGGACACCACGGTGAGGACGAGGAACTTGGTCGACTCCGCCTGGCTGTACTTGGTGGGGATCTGGTTGATTTGACTTCCCTGTGGGCCACAAAGGAGCAGACATGACATAAGCTTTTTTTTTTCTTTCTGAACGTGACGGTGCCGGTACCTGGGTGAGAGTTTAGATTCAACCAGCCGTGGAGGAGACTTTTGCAGTGGTGTAAAAACCGAACACCTAAAAGCGCTTTCAGGTGGTTTCACTGATCAGCCAGACAAGAGGAACTAATCTGCAAAATCAGCTGGCGGAGTGTCTGATTGGAGCGATGCTGCAGGCTCTTAGAGCTCCATGCCACATGGTTTGATAGCCCCGGATTAAAGCGTGAGCCAAACAGACCAAAAAAAAAAAAGAGCACAATCTATCTGAACCCCCCTTTAAAGCATTAATTACTCTCGCTACTAATGATTCTCCTTTAAAACTAAACCTGAAAGTGTACTTCACTCCCCTCTCTCTCTTTCACTTTTTTTTGGAGGGGAAACACATAAACATCACTGTACTCGATGAAAAGTATAATCACGAGCGTTTGTTCCACCATCTGTGCCCAGGAGTGCAGAGAATACATAAACTCCAGACACACCGTTCTCTAAACTGGAGGAGTTTTTCTACCAACAGACGTTGTGCTTCGCAAAAATTCCGACCGAAATAATCCGCCGCGTGAGAACCAGATCCTTCGGCAAACAACTGCAGATGAAAGATTTCTTTTCAACCAGCCTGCTGCTTAGGACGACACGACATACTGGAAAAACCAAAGTGTTTTTTTTTTTATTGAACCACTCAAGCTGCAGCTCCGACTGCTGTTCATTTTCAGCGAGCTCCACATAATGGGCCTGTTGCATTTTACCCGACTACCAAGAGTTAACAATAGGCAACATAATTTCCCATTATTACGTGCTGCATAATGACCTCGACAACAAAGAGTGAAGCAAGAACCGAAGGAGGCGAGCAGCAAATTGTGCTGCCGATGACGAGGCCCGCGGTTGCTTCTCACAAAGAAAAATCTAAAGAAATCAATAGCAAAAACATCTTTTTCTTGACTCATTCTGTTGGGTTGTTTTTTTTTTTTTTTTGCAGCACAATAAAGATTCATTTCCCCTCTTGCTCATCATTAGTATGTTAAGCTTGTTTAAGAAAGTTGAGGAAAAAAACCCTGAGAGTTAAAGAGTGGGGATGGAAGGGGGGTAAATAAAGAAAAAAGAGAAACCTCAGGGTGGTAGAGGTCATACAGATTAGGCGAGGTGTGGCGTGGTGAGTTAATGGAAAGCGGTGGAGTTAGGGGGGAGGCGGTCCCGTCGACTCCCCCCTGCCCGCCTGTCAGAAACCCTGGGAGGTGGGGAAACGGACCGATCCGCCGGATTGTTCTGGAATTCTTTTTAGGTTTCAGGGGAGCGACCCGCCGCCTCCCCTACCTCGACACCGTCAACACCACTCGATAACGCCCTCCCCCCCTTCCTCCCATCCTCCTCCCTCCTATGATTTCATTCATTGCTGCTGCTGCTGCATTCAGCACCTGATAAAGAGTGTCCGCAGAAAAGACCCACAACGGGGGTACAACAGTTGTGCGATGCTTTGTGGGGTGTCCAATTTGCTCGGGGAGCTCTAAGCCGTACTGTAAAAGCTGGTTGCATAGTAATGTGGCAGCCCTGAAAAGGAAACAGTGGGCCTCTCTGACACTGAAGAGCACCACAATGCTAATAAAGCTGAGCAAAAAAAAAAAAGAAAAAAAAAGTGAGAAATTCAGCTCTGAAGTACATAAAGATTCATCTGCTGGTGAGTTACCATTGTTCATAAATCACCGATAACACAGGAGGTTGGTTGTACGATGGAGCAGATACAATTGATTGTGTGTTTTTACTGCTTCTTTTCATTAATGTGAAAGATTTCAGCGGAAAATTCAGCCATTAAGGAGGCGTCATAAACAAAAGTAGCCGAGTCCGTGGGCTCGGCGAGGCCATTAATAATGCATTATTGCTGATTCCACATGCTTCCACCGCAATCATCTTCTACAAAATGTGTATTTTTTTCCTTTTTTTTTTTTTTAACCATGGCTCAAATAACTTCATTTGTCATTTTACTCCCCGAGTCGTCTCATTGTTTTGTCAAATGAAGTTTCATGGAGAGGGATTGCATCTTGCTCGGCTAGTAATGGCCCATAATTCAAGGCTCTAACTGTAACAGCTCCGTCATCTTTCACGGGACAGATGCCGGCGTTTTCCAAAGCACACTCCCCCTTCCTCCGCCGCCTCCCTGATTCAACCCCCCACCACCACCACCTCCTCCAACACCACCGCCTCTCTTGGTCTCTTTATCATGGCTGCCTAGCATGTCTGTCTATTGATTCAAACAAATGCACTCTGACCCCATCTGCTTAATCAAGTTTGGTTGCAGTTGTTAGTAACAGTAAAATAAAAAAAGGGGGGCGGACGACTTGTTAGTTCACGGCTATGAAAAACGAGCAGCCGCCACGCCGCCGCTTGCAGACGTAGCAGGAATTTACAATGATTGAAAATCAAATGTTTGCTCGGGACGGGAGGCGGGAGGCAGGCAGGCGTTACTGTGCAAAAGGCTGAGCAGCGGCAGCAGCCAAGCACTGTAAGCGTGTAAAGCGTGTTTGCGTGCGACGCGTTTGCAATAATACGACGTTATCTGCTCGGCTCTGCAGTTCTGAGGCCTTCTCCTCCAGCGGCTTAACACTTTCAATCAAATTACACTCTGAGGGTTTTGATGGTGAGAGCTGCTGCTGCCACGGAGGTGAACTTGCAGCTCGGCCGAGAGAAACTACAGGAAATGTAATTTATGTTGCATGTGTGATTGTGAGTTTATAAAAAAGAGAAAAAAAGAAAGAACAGGAATAATCTGAGGCAAGAATCAGGTTTGAATCTGCAGCTAAAAGGAACGCAGCCACACAGAAGACTTCAATCTGCATCATTCCTGTCTCTGATTTTTTTTTTTTACATTTTTTTGCATCGTTCAATGCAGGGGAAAAAAAACAACAAAAAAATATCGACAATCCTGTATGTTTCAGGAGGAAAATCAGACATTTTGATCAAGTCGTTACCAGTGAGTGGCTAAAAAAAAAATGAGAGGAGAATACTGTCTCCCCAAAGGCAAAAGGGGAGAAGGGAGTTCCTTTCATGCTTCCACTTCTATTGTCCATCTGCTCCCACAAAAATCGATTGTACTTGCAAATTTTTTTCATTTCACATCGGCAAACGTGATTTGACATACGGCGCGCAGCTCCTCCTGACTGAGTATTTCTGAAAAGCATTAACATACAACGTCAGGGATGCTGGCTGGCTGTCTGGCTGGGTTCATCCCTTTTCAGCAAATATCAGACACACTCCCTACAGACACAACAGGAGCAGAAAAGAACAAACAGAGCGAGAAAAGAAATGAGAGTGAGAGTACCGTTTTTACATTACATTTTTTTTTATCATCATGTCTCTTCTGGTGAATTTTGGATCCAGTTTTGCACCAAAATCACGTCTCTCCCGACCCACGCTCGGTGTGACTTCACGTAGGTAGCACCCTAATTCTCATCGAATTACAATAATCTGATTTGTGGCTGCGAAGAAATCGTAATAAAATCAGTTAAGATGTTAGAATTTTGGGTGAAATCTGCTTCAAAAGTAGAACTAAATGTGTAGTTTTCGGTGTATAAAGATTTGAGATGGAGGTTTGGTGCTGGACTGGTTTGATTTCCTAGTTGGTCTGAGTGCAACGCAGTGTGTATATATGTGTATGTGTGTGTGTGTGTGTGTGTGTGTGTGTGTGTGTGTGTGTGTGTGTGTGAATGGGGGTGTGGATTAGCCAGGCTTCCATAGACAAAAGGCAGATGGATTTGCACGGCTCTTGCTTTTTCAGAATGGGTGAAAAAAGGTCAGAGGCAGAGCGGCGGCCGGCTATTGTTTTCCTCCATGATGACTGCTGTAGGAAACAAAGATCTGTCCCTCACCTCTGATTCATCCCGGGCCTTTGAAAAAGTTCAGCCGGGGTTTTTAACAAAACCTTTTCGGCAAACACAGAAACACAACCGCACACAGCTGCGCGTGGAAGTGAATCAAACTACACTTGGACACGGATTCTTACAGGTTACGCTGCATGTACGTGCACACGCTCCCACCTCAAACGCTCCTCACACGCACACAAATGCTAAAGCACTCAAGTGAAAGTTCGCACAAAACACCCAGATTCAGCCTCAACTGAAAAACCGAGCAGAAAACCCAATAAATTCACCTTCCATCTGCAGGCGGTGTGAATCAGTTTCTATGTGCTATCACAAATTGCATACTAATTAGGGACACTCCTTTGACAACATTTATAAAAAATAAAAAGATCTAAAGTTTGCACTCCTGCGATAAGGAGCAGCAGCTGCAGAAAACACCAGCAAATCCTATTAAACTGACTGTTATTACAAAGCTACGGTGAGATGCAGCTGCATGAAGCCCCTCAACCAGGTGGCGCGTCACTCAGTGTCTAAACTCCACGGATACTCCCATTGCGCCTTCACCTTTTCCTTTAAAAAGATAATCCACTTTTTGGCTCATTTCGGCTGGAATAAATGCTACAAGCAAACATGAAGCAGTAATACATTTGGGAGACAATCACACAGGAGTGGGTGTCAAATGAGCACTCCTTAGTCCTACAAGAGGGAATGAATGAATGAAGAGGGGAGCAACAGCAAGGCAGGACAGACTCGTCATCTTTGGTACAGATTTTTTTGGGGGGCAGGGAGGGAGCATGAGCCTACGTTAGCATGCACATAAAAACAAAAAAATGAAATCCTACCAAATGGTGAGGTAATGCAACAGACACCTCCTCCTCCTCCTTCTCCGGTTGCTCCTGCGTCTAGTTCCCATTCCACTCCGGCTTCACGGACACCACCGACTCGGAGACACCGGCGGCAGAGGAAGAGGAGGAGGAGGAGGGAGTGAGTGGGAGACAGAGGGAGTTTCATCTCCTCCCATCATCCCCGTTGCCACCGTTGGAGATAAAAATCTCAAAAAGAAAGTTCCCGGCTTCCTCCTCTTCCTCCCACTCCTTTTCCTTTCTGCCATCATCCGTTGCAAAGAAAAAAAAACGTAAAAATGCGCCAACAAATTCGTCTCTGTTTTTTTTTACCTTGACGCAATTCAGCAGACGTTTGGATCAGAGAGGAGAGAGGAGGACCGGCAGCCTCCTCCACTTCCACAGAGAGGAATGAGATGCTATTTTTTTCTACCCCCCCGATACAGAGAGAGAGAGAGAGAGACTACAAAGTGCGCTGTAGGGCTCCTCCTTATATTCCTCCCATCCCTCCCTCCATTCCCTGCCTGTCTACAGCACATGTCACCTCCCCTCGTTGCCATGGCGACCGCTCCACATGTTGCCGACAGGAGGAGGAGGAGGATGAGGAGTTGAGGACAAGAGAGTTAAAAGGGGTGCAAAAAAAAGGGAAGAAGGAAGAAAAACGAGGAGAGGGCAAGGAAACAACGAGGAAGGAAAAGGGAGGAACGTTCGTCTTCGTAGCTCACTCAGGCTCGAGCTAAAAATCTTGTTTCCCTTCAAACAAATTGAAATTTCGCCGCAGATTGTGGCCACATTGGCTTGTTTTTACTGGAAACCAACAGCAATATCTCCGTGGCAGATCGAGAAAAATTCACGCATCTTAAAACGTGTCTTGAATTATCTCCACCGGCGCTGCTGTGTTTCCTCTTCCAACTTGACTCTAATAAGATTTCAGGACTTTACTAGAAAACGTGACTTGTTAAGAAGAGTATGTCGCGCGTAGTTATCGGAGACAAGCTTGCGTGAAGATTCGGTTTCATGAAACCGACGTCTGTCTCTTCTGGAAATCCATTCAGCTGTGAAGTTATAAGGCCGACAGTGTGTAGAGTTGTTTCAGTAAAAACGTGATGATGACGTCTAGTTAGTACTATTTTAAAAGCACATTTTCCATTTGTCAACTGTCATGTGCGTGATAGTCAAACATTATTTCCAAAAAATACTTGCTCATTTGCTGTGTCGATGATGTTTTTAGAGTTTGAAATCTACCAGAGGTGTTAAACTGGGCTGAGATCTAGTCACTCGTGAAGACCACAGTATCATCTTCATTAAAACATGAACTCTTGTGCCTAATGGATGTGGGCTTTGTAATTGGGGAAGAGTTTGGGCAGATAGAGTCCCTGTAAAGGGGCAACTGGACCCAAACCATGTCAGCAAAATGCCTCCAAACACTGAAACAGATCTCTGCACTGTAGAAGTGGAGGGCAGTACCTTTAACTTGGGGTACACCTAACATGCATTTGCCCACTTGTTGAGACTAGTAAAATGGTTTTTCACATCTCTATAGACCAGTATCTGTGGTTTTTATACCACTGAACTCTAAAATGAGCACTTATCTGTTCAATAAGAGGAGGGTTTGGCCAACTGTGGTGCACCAGACCAGGTCTTTACCCTGGCAGAGTTGTCGAGGGGTTCTGCAGACCATGTCCCCGACCCAAACCCTGATGGGGGGTACTATGGTAATACTGGGTACCTGGGCAGTTCTTGTGAACCATCTGGTCTTTGTACAACCAAAGTGAGAGCTACAGCCTCGGCACAAAGTCGAATATGTTTCCAGGGTTGCTCCTTGTCTCCAACGATCGTGTTTGGAAGGAAGAGGCCAGCTGAGGTGGTTCTGGCATCTAATCCTGGCTGCCTTCCTTTTTGGGTTTTCTGGCCACGTCCAGCTGGGATGAGACCCAGAACTCATTGGAGGGATCTCATATCTCATCTCATCACTTCAGGATCCCCAACAACTACCCAGAATGACCTGCTTAGCCTCATGTCTATGTAGATCTTCAGTCATCCAGGTAATGGTAGTCCTAGGAGCTCCATTAGAAATCAACTGGACTTCTCTTTTAGATTCTCAAAGATGTTTCACCTCTAATCCTAGAGGCTTCCTCAGTTCTGACTGACTGATGGGGAGTTTCAGATCATTGGCTGTGTAAAATGAACAGATGGATGCAATCCTACTAGATTATCTATACTTTAATAACTGTCGACGGACTGTTCTTGCAGAGTCTGATCAAACTTTACTCACTGTTCCTATTAAAGCCAGTCAAGCATCCGTTGTGACTGAAGCTCCAGTCATCTGTGCCTGAACTCTATTTTAAAAGCACTCAGGTTTTTCCTTTTGTCACATTGATGCCAAATCAAAACCCATGGGGCGCGTTGAGCATTTTTACACAAACTACACATCATGATTGAGTGTTAATCGTGTAACTGTACCATGAACTGTGTTTTTTTTTTCATTCATTTACATTTCCTTTAATTGGTCACTGATCTGTACATATGTGCACAAACATTCGTCTATGTCATCAGGAGTTTTTTTTCATTGAATTTTGTATGCTTATTGAACAAATTAAGTGAAATGTTGGTTGATTTAGTGAGAAACATGTATTTATAACACATTTCTTTCTTAGTAGATGGAAAACAAAGCTATTAGGGAATAATGACAAATGTATAGTAAGAATTTCCTTATATTTGCCATTTTTGAACACTAAGCAATGACTTTTTTAATGCAAAATCATAAACTAAAAATAAAAAACTTTATTTTGGCATGCATGAAGCCAGTGATGCTTTAAAAAACTCCCTCAGCTGTATGCACATATTAGTGGATCTATGTTTTTTCATCCACTGCATCCAATATGATAACTTTTGTTGACCAAGGGAAAGAATAATTCAGTGTAACAGTTTGTGCTGTTAGCTAAGGAGGTGACCCACCCCACCGTGGCCACCCTGAGGCCTAATCCACAAACAGGGCTAATGAGTTATTAGCTGCAGAGGCACTGCAACCAACAGCTGCAGCAAACACAGGAGGACGGTTACACAACTTTGTGAACAAAAACAACACTTTTTTCACATTGGTATGCAGTTTTGCGCCACACTGAAAACTCCCATCTTGCTTGTTTGGAGATGCTGCCTAACGCAGATGACGAGGTTTCTTCCTGGGGGAGTGTGTGAGGATGGGGGGGGGGCTGTTCAGTTTATCTTTCTATTCACTCCCCCCAGCTCCTTCACAGACACCCCCACACAACCTTTTGTCCCCCTTGGCGACAGCTGGAGGTGGCAGGCACCGAGGACCCTGCTCCACTCTGTGAGCCGTCGATGGTGGGGGGGTTCGATGGAGGTTGCTTGGTGGTTGGTGGAGATTTGGGAAGCTTTGAGGGGAGTTGGGGGGGGGGGGTGCTTTTCAGTTTGCACCCCCCCTCCACTCTTTCTTAATTCTCCCCTCAACCCCCACCTTCCCAACTCTCAAGGATTGGAGCTAACAGAACTCGCCGAGGTTTCATTTCCTTTCCCTTTCAGCGACACCAAAGAAAGAAGGAAATAAAATGGCTTTCTGTTGGGGTTTTTTTTGTCTCTCTGCAGCTACACCAACGCAGACACACCGTCACCTCTACCTGCTTCCACTGTTTCCACTTCAGTCGTAACGACAGCTCACAAGCAGCAGGTTTAACCAAATCTGGACCGAACTCTGGTTACGTTGGCCAATCATTTCATTCCATCTATGCATTACATCTCATTGTGGTGCGGCTATGAGAAAAACAGGACACCTCTCACAATATTATATCAGTACAAAAAGGTAAATATTTTAAAGCTGGACTTTACATTTCAACATTTGTTGAAGAAGAAACCCTGTTAAACCCAGTTTCTGCTCCCTGCTCAGGAAACAAAGCAGCACATTTGTGAACAAAGTGGAGCTATAACAGCTAAAGAGGTGGATCTTTGTCCTCGGGAGACCAAAACGGAGCTAAAAGTAGAATAAAATGCTCCTTTTTGCATCTATTGGCTAACATATTTGCAATGGAAACTATATACTGTATCGTGAAAATGTGGCAGATGTAGTAATGGAATATCTCCATAGAGGTACAGAGGAACATTTCCAGCAACCATCACTCCTGTGTTCTAATGCTACATTGTGTTAGCTAATGGTGTTGAAAGGCTCATTGATGATTAGAAAACCCTTGTGCAGTTATGTTAGCGCATGAGTAAAAGTGTGAGTTTTCATGGAAAACATGAAATTGTCTGGGTGACCCCAAACTTTTGAAGGTTAGTGTATATTAATGCACCAAAGCCACAACACCCTAGAAATGTTACTTTCTAGAGTTTCTACTTCCCAACAATTTAGGGGATTCTTGGCAACAACATCTTAACCCTCTTTGCATCCCCCACATCTGTTATTTTATCACGACAGCTCATTGTGTGCTATGATTTCCTCATTTGTAGAACTTGCAATGTATTTTTTTTGCAAATTTACAAGCTTGTTTTATTGGGTTATCCTGACGGCTGATTATCCGGAACATTTCCACCTCGAGGACAGTGTTTCTGCAATATCTGTTCGCTATTAACGCCGTTTTTATGAACCGAACAAAGCTGAAGCTGCTTTGTGAGCTGAAATTCTCGCCCTACACTCTTACTAGAATGCCGTGGAACAGGTGTGAATGAGGTCATGGACAGCGATGTTATTTATTTGGTTAACATCGCCTCCATCCAGAGCAACCGTACGAGGCCTCTCCTGAACACTTCTAAATGAATGGAATGTACTGTACCACATTCTACAAGTACAGTACGAGGTCAGCGGAGGAGCAGATGTGCCGTGTCAGATACCACAGTGTTGTACTTATACTTTACAAGGATCTGACAGCAATAGATTTGTCTGAAAGGAGCATTGTGTTCATGCTGAATGATCTTCCTGCGCGTTAGCTCTTATCTGCGAGCAGAATCTCTGTTGGTGGTTTGTTGCATTTCTTCTGCCTTACTGTTCTTTGCTACTAGGAGAGCTGGGAGATGGTATCAGATTTTTATTCTTTTTACTCCTGTGAACAGCTAAAGTAGAAGATAATTAGTTGTAAGAAGAAAAAAAAGGGAGGGAAACGATGGTGGCTGGACATGGGAATTCAAACCATTTTGGTACAAATTTGGCTTTGTAGCCCAGGAATGCAAGCACAGACGTTCACAAGTGGAGCTTTTTTTTCCAACGATGAAATGCTACTTTGCATTCGACTTGAAAGAAGAGTCGGTGCCTAGAAATTAATAAGCAGATCATGCAGTAAACTCACAGGGAAGGCATGGTTGTGGTGGTTCTGCATCCTTTGAAGCAAGAACATACACCTGAGGTAGAATATAGCAGCAAAGTGACTGAACAAAAAGATCTTGATAAAACATTAGATTTTGCTCGTGAATAAGCAATTAAACTTCAACCCGTTTTCGTTTTATCTATTTAATACGTGTCAGGAAAGGTGCATATCAATATTTTGCCATTATCACATTCAAAATCACAATCAAACAGCCTCATGAACTGCTTTAAGCTGATGTAAGAAAGATATTTTAGTCCCTCAGGATGATGCAGATACCAGTTCTGGTCGCATCAACTTTATTGTGCTGCTGTAGCTACAAAGGTTTATCATGCTGCTGCAGGCAATCAGTAAAAATACGTACTTAAATGTCCTGAAACTCGTCTCAATGAGGATTTAGAAGTTGTTTTTTAATGGAAATAATGTGGTACCACCTTGAAATGGCTTAGCTGTATTTGTGCGAATGTTGTTTCCTCTACAATGTGCAGCTCTATGATGCTCGAGCACACCAGCTCTCCTACATCTCCGCTAAAACACTGTAAAACGACTCTGTGCCAAACAACAGCAAGTGGTAACACTGGAGTAATTCAGCGTTAGTTGTCTGGAAACTGCTTCTGAAAAAGAAGAACATGACACAGAAAGTCTCAGTCTGCAAGTTGACAGGATTAGTTCCTCAAGTTTGGAAAATATGAAGCTGCAGAAGTCTGAATTTGTGTTTTTGAGACTTTCATCTGCGGATTTAAGGTGGAAACTCTCAGCCATGGTGTTGACTGTTTGTTTCACTCCTCATGTGTCTTCTAGTTTGTAAAAAAAACTCTATGTTGACATGCTAACAAAGTTAAAAAATATTTTTTAAATAAGAATTTTGGTAGGACACCGATCTTTCAGATTCTTACTTAAAACAAACAGTTCTTTTCATGTATTTTCAATATAAAGCAAATGTGAAGCTGCTGTATCATCTCCTCTAATATTTGCGTATTAAACCACATGTGATAAATGTGTGCAGAATGCATCACCTTGCGATTTATTTTCATTTATTTTCCAACAGTTTTGTTACAGCAGGGGTTATTGCAGGGATTCGACTCGCACATGTGCCTTTTTTAATTTGGAAAAAAGAGGCAGTTTCATTAAATTCTGCAGATTCTTTGCAAGCAAAAAGTCTGTTTGCAGTGAAGAAAACAGCAACCTTCTTTGGTATTGTGCAGCAGATTTGAGCTATTTCTTGTAAAATACAACATAGAGGCAGACAGTCTGCACAGGGAAGTTCACATCTGTTTGTACTTGTTATTCTGACGCCTTGTTTGCCTCCCTGTTGATGAGATATGTCAGTAAAATTATGTTTTTAACACACTTACTCGCACTTTCTGTAGTGCTATACAAGGTGTTCAGTTTATTTAGGTGTTTCTGTTGATTTATAGTGACCATTAAGCTGCAGTGTGACACCGCATGACCTTATTCTCTGCCACCACTTGAAAGCCCACAGAACCCGGAGTCCCTTCTGTCATTAACTGCGGATGAAAGGAGGATTTTAGACCAACAGTCTCCACATAATGAGGAGAAAACATCACTCATCTCGCAACCTTAAACACAATCGCGTCTGCCTTTTTGTCTGACGGCTTCAGGGAGGCATCAACTCGGCCGTCAGCTCTGTCAGATACAACATCAGAGGACGTCAAGTGCTCACAAACGGCTTGTGTCATATTCAAACGGTCACCGGCGGACGCAAAATGAAAGAGCCTCTCTCTCTTGTCTTTGTACCAAAATGACAGCTCATTCAGCCCAGGACCACCAAACTATTGTCCTTTGTGCGGCGCGAGATATTTCGGATTCCTGTGACCCCCGCTCGCCTTGTCTTCTCGGATGGCACCCAAGACAAAAGAGCCATCATCCGCATGATATGGTAGCCCCTCAGCCCTGACGCCCCCTGGGACATAAATCTTCGACATACAGTAAGCAAGCATAACATCTGGTCTGACTGACAAACGGACGGTGGCAAAAGTGTCTTGTACGGTTTGCAATACAGCCGACAAACTGCAGTGAAAAGTCCAGGGAGCAACGTATAAGACAAGAAAACCAGTATGTGTATCATAGATGGTCAAACTTCTAGCTTAGGGATGTCAAACTCATTTTAGTTCAGGGGCCACATTCAGCCCAGTTTGATCTCTAGTGATCAGTAAAATCACAGCATAATAACCTATAAATAACCACAACTCCAAATAATTTTTCCTTTGTTTTAGTGCAAAAAATGTTCACATTTAAGAAATGATCTTTTTACAAAACATTATGAAAAACCTAAAATTTCTGAAGAAAAATACGCTGAATTTCAACAACATTATGCCTCAGTTTATCATTTACACAGTAAAGCTTACAGATCACAGAGTGTCTACAAAGGAACACAACATTCAGTCACAGGTACCTGGAACTGAACGACATAGAATTTTATTTTATGATCAAAATGACAAAAGTTAAACATAAAAAAGACAAACAACAACAAAAACAAGACAAATATTACAAAAATGACACAAAATGACAAAAACGAGACACAAAATGACAAAAAAAAGAGAAACGACACAAACAAAACAAAGAGACAAAAAAATGAGACAAAAAAGTTATAAAGCGACAAACAAATGGAAGAATGACAAAAACAAGACAAAAAAATAACACAAATGAGACAACTGAGACCAAAAATGACAAAAGCGAGAAACAAAACAAAAATGTAGACAAACAGCACAAGCGAGACAAAAAAACCCCACAAAATGACACAGACGATACACAAAACAACGAATAAAGGAGAACACAAAATGACAAAAATAAGACAAAAAAAAGCAACCCAGGCAAAAAGGAAACACGAAATGACAAAAGCCAGACAAAATATTACAAAAATGAGACACAAAATGACAAAAGACCAATGAGCAATGTAGTATTTTATTTTTTGATCGAAACAATTTGTCATGGTCTAGAAATTATTTTTAATTTATAGTTTTACAAATCTACAATTTGCATTTAATGTCTTCTCTGTAATTTTTACACTTTACAAAGTCGTCTCGTGGGCCGGATCGGACCCTCTGACAGGCCGGTTTTGGCCCGCGGGCCGCATGTTTGACACCTCTATTCCAGCTTAACAGCAAGACTCCAGCATTAAATTTCTGCACAACTCTACTGTTACTGCTTGCATTAATGAGACTTTTATGGTTGATTCTGTCTGACGGATGCACTTTTTCCTCCAACACATTCATCCAATAGCTGGATTTGCATCTAAACCTGAAGATGCACATTCTAATATATTTATAAAATGCAAGATACCAGACTTTAGATGTGACAATCGAGTTCTCCGTATTGTCGGTGTTTTGTGGTTCCTTTCCTTGCTCTATATTTCATTTGTTCCTCCTTCTTTCAGCTCCACCTCCTTCTTTTCCCTTTTTAACTGATCTGAAGGCATGAAAATCCTCAAATCTGTGTTGACTTCATCCTCATCATCACTATATATGTGTTCATTTGACTACCTGAGAACCTTCTACTGCTAACATCCATCTCAGAGCAAATTTAAAAAGCTGGATTTGCGCTTGTTTTGTATCTCAACTCATTCAAAACAGCAGATTTTGGTGCACACACATATAGTTATCTATTTTCTAGCACACTCTCTTACTCCCTCTTTGCGTCTAAACATCGTCTACCTTTCCTCTCTGTTCTCCATCTATTCTCAGTTTTCCACACACTGCCTTGTACCTAAAGCTAAGCTCACTTCTTCACAAGCTGGAAAAACGGCTCGACAGCGGAGGCCGATGTAGCTGTGTTTCCTCTGCAGTCGGAGAGACGAGCATGAAACAATCCCCCTGACAGTCTGTGAGCTCCGTCCGATCACACCCAGAGAGCTTAAAGGCACCGTGTCCCGACTGCAGGAGACCGTCCTCGCGAGCAAAAACCTCAACTGGACCTTTGTTCTGATATGTAAATGCCTTCCTGGCAGAGAGGAGACCAAGCATGTGCTTCACTTCAGCAGCTCTGGTCATTTATTGGAGATTATCTATTCGGTCGCAGCAGTGAAGGCTGCTGGATGACATTATACTGGATTCATGACACCTCCTGCTCATTTACAGTTGCGATTGATTTAAGCGCATGTTCTTGGCGACAAAGCTGCATCTGGAGCGAGTCCAATCCGTATAAAACTGTGCTGCACCGTGAACACATTCACTTTAGACAATTAGAGGTGACTTTAAAGTGTGGCGGGGTTGTTAAGGTGCAAAAAAACATGAAGAAAAATGCCCTCTGTCGACTCCAGCTTGGTCTTCTCCAGGACATTCTCCATCAGTCTCCACTGCAAAAGTCTCCAAGTAAGACAAAAAGCTTAAAAAAAGATCTTTAAAATCTGTTTGTGTGTTGCTCATATAGGTGCACACACAGAAAAATGTTATCAGCCCATTGAATGACCATTATTGTGGTGTTCCTACAACCTTCTCCACCTTCTAGCAGGCTTAGTAGGTGCATCTTCATTAAGATTCATAAAAGATGAAGAACGTGACGCTTCACCTCCCACAACAAACCTCAAATAATAAATAAAAATAGACAATTAGGGCCCCAAAAACTGCCCTGATGTTCAAAAATCCAGCTGTGTTTGGAAACTGGTCACAAACCTCTGACTGGTTCCTGGGTGTTTTATTTTTCTGCTCCCGTCTCATTTTTCTCAGTGATATAAAGTCCTGCAGCTCCATGGAAACTCAGAAATGTCTTCAGATGGAATGAATGAATGAAAATCAGAAAAAAGAAGAATAAAAACTGTTGAATTTCTTTTCATGGAGCTGCAATTTTGAACTCAAAAAGATTAACAAAAGTCCACGTTTAAAGGCTGGTGAAGACTTTGATGCACAAGGATTGAGTTCTATAGATTTAGAGATGTAATTTCAATCTCATTTTTGACTTTCACTTTCACGTGGTTAAGTTTAGCGAACAAAACTACTCGGTTAAGTTTAGAAAATGAAAGTTTGGGCTCTGATATACTTATGTTAACCCATGACTGTAGTCGACTGTGGAATCTGTTGCGTCTGCGGAGGAGATCGGCTGGTGTGGCATAGTTGCAGCAGGGACACACATGGATGAGCTCCCTACCGACCTACATCTTCTATTTTGGCATATTTATCACACGTAAATGTTTCAGATCATCAAACTAATTTTGACGCGGGACAAGAACACAAATGCAGTTTTATGAAGTTATTTTTTTGGCCTTTATTATAGAGCACAGTGGAGAGAGAGACAGGAAACAGTGAGGGAAAGACATGCAGTAAATGGCCACGAGTCGGACTCAAACCCATGACCGCTGTGTTGGGGACTGTAACCCCTGCTTATGGGTCACCTGATCAACCTGTTGAGCTACAGGGGCACCCAGAAAATGCAGTTTTTAGATGATGATTTCATTAGAAAAAATGCTGTAGACCCCATTTTGCGTGTGACAAATATACAAAAATAGAAGATTTCTGTTGGGACTGTATGGATGATTGTTGATAATGGGCTTTTGTTAGGTTAATTACATCACAATCAGGTGATCTTCTACTGCCTCAAATCTGTAAAAGAAAATTGGATGAGTTTTACACTACAGATGTAATTTTTTTTCTCATTTTGTGTCACTAGTTAGTTCTTCTCTTGATCAGCTTTCTCCAACCAGACTCGTGACCATTTCCCCCAACCTCTTAAAAACCAAGACAAGGTCTGATCTTAGACAAGGTCCGATCACAAAAGGAAAACCTCTTTGGAACCTCAATATTTGGGCTGTTTGTTTTTGAAGACAGTATGCAATTGCTGTTTGTTACTCCGCCAAGGAATGCAGCAGAGTTATGTGATGATCTGCATTGGTTTGTCTGTCTGTCTGTCTGTCTGTGTGCAACATTACTCAAAAATGGACTAATGGATTTGGATGAAATTTTCAGGGAAGGTCAGAAATGACACAAGGACCAACTGATTAGATTTTGACAGTGATGCAGCTTATAGTTTGGATCCACAAATTTGTTAAAGATCTCTGCATCATTGCGAGATCGTGGCAATACTGTAACTATGACAAGTGAACACTCCGTCAGCTGCCTGTTGACGATCACATGATTGTGATCCTACTACAAATCCACCGCTGCAGAATTATCGGGATTTATCTGTCGGAAATGATACAAGGAACAATTGATGAAATTGTGGGGGTGTTTCTAAGTCCCATCAATTCCCGCCGCCTGCTACATGTTCAGGTCACAAGATTTGGTATCCATACATAAGGTAAAAATGCATAACACACCCTGTGCTCAGCACAAGGTCATCTTGTTTGTGGGTGCATCTACATTAAATGGCCACATTCTATGGTGCCATGATTTCTGATCATCAATAACTGCACTCTATGAGTGCTTTTCTAGTTTTGACAGAACTTGAAAGTGACAAAAGGAGGTTATTCTCCATCTACAGTCTGATGTAACTCAGCACTGAAACATTTTCAAACCACCGTGTGTCCTAACAAGCGACTTCTGGTGACGCATCGAGCTCATACGTTCCTCTATTTCCATGTAAGTGTGCTGTGTTTCTGCAAAAAGTAAGCAGTTTTGCACTGTTTGTAAAATATTCCATCAGAAACGGATGTACAGCTCACTCATAACATCAGCAGGTATCTGTTATCTTCAGAGGGTGTGACGGCAGCAGAGCCACGTTTCAGCGCCGAGTTTCTCCACCGCCACCTGGCCCAAGAAGCTCTGACATTTTGAAAGAGCTGCCTTTTGTTTGGAAGCCCACAGAAATGTTTTCTTTCTCTCCTCAAAAATCAAATGGAGGTTTTTTTTCTGCAGCAGGGGCAGGAAGGAGGGAGGGAGGGAAGGATGGATGGATCCCCTTCAACCATCACCTTTATCAGCCATCTTCTCCGCTCTGAGGAGGATGCCTCAGAGCTCTGCGAAATAAATTGAGGGTTATTTTCTTATAAGATGCAGACTGAGGGGAAGGTGATAACAATGACTTTTCTCACGTCATTAAAGCCGTTTTTACATCTGCTTGTGGCTCCCAGTGGATTGTTTTCTTCCCTCTGTATGACAAATAAATATCTGATAGATGTGGCGCGCTGCGCTGAGGCGGCAGGCCTGCAGCCAACGTGGAAGGTTACTGTCACGGCTGTAAAAGCGCTTTAAAGGAGGCTTTCAGGAAAGAACATTCAGAACGTTCTTCAGAGATCCCTTATTTGCTCTTTCCTAATAGAGCCCCGTCATCTTCATTTATATCCTGTTTCTTTTTTTAGAATATCCTCCTGCAGCTGATTTATCTGAGGTATGACTCTGATCTTTGTCCTCACTTTGACCACATATGCATTAGCAGGAAGCTAACGCTGGTAAAGGCGAGTACAGAACAATGTATTGTAACAGCTTAGCGAGATCTTTAACAACTATCCACAAACTAACACAATCACAGCCGCGACTCAAACGGACGGACGGCAACCGAGACAATCATTTGGCTTTGCTCGCACAGCTCCTCACCCACGCAGATCCATCAGCGGCTGCACTGATCGGGGATCAGACAAATGCTAAACAGCTTGCAGCAGCTTATGTATGGCTTGATGTGCTGAAATTACTGGAATCCCTCTGTAGCTGTCACTTTGTATGCAGCTGGGGAGAAAAGTGGCAAATTTTCGTGAAATTTCAGTGTCGCTTCGGCTGAAATCATCACTGGTGGAGTTTTACCCAAGATTTCTTCCTAAAATTACATTTTTAAAGGAGTAAAGATGATCAGTTATTGGTATATATTGATAGATATGGGTTCAATCTCATTGTTCAAACTTCAGATTCCAGTTGATCTTGACTACGTCTTGGTTATATTTACATATCGACAACAGATTTTTAGTCAATAATCATTAGTGGATCTGTATTTCTATTGGCTTTATGTGTGAGTTTTTTTGTTTTTACAGTCTTTTTTGTTTTTTACTATATTGTGGATTATTTAATGTCTCTGTGGTTGTTTTGTGTGCCCTATCATAGTTCTGTGTGTTTGTATTGGTTTTATGAGTTTTTATGATTATTTTGAGTATATTGTGGGTCATTTCTTGTGTATTTGTGACTTTATTGTTGTTTTGTGTGTTTTAAAAGATTTTTTTAACATGCTCTGGGTCATTTTATGTGTCTGTGTTGTTTTGTGTGACGTTTTGTGTGTCTATCATAGTTCTGTGTGTTTTTATTAGCTTCATGTGTGTTTTTTGTGCATTTTTATGGTAATTTTGAATGTGTTGTGGGACATTCCATGTCTCTTTGTGGTGGTTTTGTATGACTTTATTGTAATTGTGTGAGTTCTAATTGGCTTTATGTGAGTTTTTGTGTGTTTTTATCATAATTTTTTAATATCTTTGGATTATTTAATGTTGATGTGGTTGTTTTGTGTGTCTTTATCAGTTCTGTAAGTTTTTATTGACGTAGTGAGTTTTTTGTGTGTTTTTATAGTCATTTTGAATATCTCGGGGGTTACTTCATGTCTTTGTGGTGGTTTTGTGAAACTTTATTGTGGTTTTGTGTGGCATTATCATAGTTGTGTGTGTTTTTATTGGTATTATTTGAGTTTTTGTGTGTTTTTATCTCGGGGGTCATTTCATGTGTCTTTGTGCTGGTTTTGTATGACTTCCTTGTTGTTTTTTTGTGGTTTAGTAGTTATTTTTCCAGAGACGTTATTGAGAATGCAGTTTAGTTGTGCAGGAACATTACTGTGTGGAGGCTTGGTTGCCTGTGGAGTCTGGTTCTGGGACATTGGCAGCAGATCCTCCGTGGACCAGGTTTGTTCCGATGCATCCCTCAGACGCTAGGTCATGTTGGGATTTGAGGAGTTTGGAGTTTTTGCCCCATTCCTTGAGCTGTTTGTGAGCCGTTTTTATAGTGTCGGAGAGCCGTTGTTGTGGTGTGCAAGGGAGGTTCGTGTCAAAGTAACATCCATGTGAATGCAGGACTTGAGGTTTTCCAGCAGACCACGCAAGAGAACGATCAGAGCCAGCGGTTTTAATGTCACTGCACAGTTTATTTCAATGCACCAAAGCTTTAGTGTTAATCAGACAAGCGAGGAATAATTATCATATTTAAATCAGCAGTGGACTGAATAGTGAGCACTGGAATAAATAGAATTATCACACGTCGATTAGCTTCTAATACATCCAACGGTAAAGCTAAATGTGTTAAAGTGACCTCAACACATATAGACAAACCTGCACATATTCACATACACAGAGCTCCTGTATTATCGTGTGTGTGTGTGTGTGTGTGTGTGTGTGTGTGTGTGTGCAGAGGTTAGGAGGTGATTAGGAAGTGTGTGTTTTCCGTGTTCGTCCAAATATTGCGTCTCTGTTTTGTGCATCTGTCTGCGTGCATGTTTTGCTTTCCAGCAGCGATGAAATGTTTTCAACAACTGCAAGACTGACGGCAAGCGATTGTGAAGTTCTCGTAGGAAAGCTCGAGGTTAAACGAGCAGCGAGCAAAAACGGATGACGGTTTGCGGCTTCACACCAGCGTTGGGGTTCGAGAGACGGTGCGAGGTATCAAAGCTGGATGCGACTCATTATTTTTGTTTTTCAATTTGAAGGAAACCCAGACAGGAAATTACTGTACAAAATTTCACGGTGATCAATTTAAAAGTTGTGGAAACGGATCACAAACACCAACCAAATGACGCTGCAGCTTGTGAAGCTAAAAACCTGTGTCTATGACAAGTTTTCTAGAAAATGAAAAGAAAAATCACAATATATAATCAACAGAAAATATTTTGAGGTATTTTCTTCTCAATCTATCAACAAATCCCACGAAAAGATGGAAACCAGCCAATCTTGGTCAGAAAAATGACATCTAAACTGCATTCTCACTTATGTTTGAAAACAAAGCATATTTTCTGCCAGATTAGGTTGAAGATTCTGTTTCAGATCAGCATCTTTGTGATTTATTTTTCTGCTTCACTGTCTGTCCTTTTCAGCAAACCAATCACTGTAAATCATAATCATTTTGTAAGAATAGATTTCTTTTAAAACATCAGTTTAGATGTTTAGATATAGACAAATGGCCAAAATGACATTGTACACAGCATTTTTAGCTATATATATATATATATATATATATATATATATATATATATATATATATATATATACACACACATATATATATATATATATATATATATATATATATATATATATATATATATATATATATATATATATATATATATATATATATATATATATATATATGTATATATATTTCTGTAACGATAACGGCAGAAGTGCCCACTGGAAGAAAATTTTTCTATAAACTGAAAATAAAAAATTACAATATCCTTAACAGAAAATGCATCACAATTATCTGTGTGCCTTATGACATACATTTCATTTCATTTTTATTGTGGCCTTAGTTAAGGCCTTGGTTAAAGATGCTAGTCTAAAACTACTCAAAGGTAATTTAAGTATCCCTGAAAGCTAACAAGATTGGTTCTTAAGGTTAGTTACGTCTGAAACCTTGCAGTTTGAACGTGTTAATTTCCAGCTATGGTGCTGATTGCTTGTTTTATTGATGATATGTCATCCAGCATATCTCTCTATCCTTTTGTCATATTTTAAAAAAACTGTTTATTTTAGATCCAAACCAATTATTCCAAAACAAGATAAAAGTGTTAAGATCAAAATCTGAGATAAAATGAATGGAAATCTGAAAAATCAGGAAAGTTAATAACGATCAGAAACCAGTGAAAACGTGTGATTTTTTCTTAAAAATGTCAATAGAGGAGGAACTTTTTGTTGCAAAAGGACAACAAAGGTTCAAACTGCTAAAATATTTTACATCTATAACAGTTCCGATACACTACTGTGCAAAAGTTTTTGGTCACCCAGATAATTTCATGTTTTCCATGAAAACTCCCACTTTTATTCATGTGCTAACATAACTGTACAAGAGTTTTATAATCATCAATTAGCCTTTCAACACCATTAGATAACACAATGTAGCATTAGAACACAGGAGTGATGGTTGCTGGAAATGTTCCTCTGTACCCCTATGGAGATATTCCATTAAAAATCAGCTGTTTACAGCAAGAATAGTCATTTACCACATTAACTATGTCTAGACTGGATTTCTGGTTCATTTAATGTTATCTTCATTGAAAAAAAATGCTTTTCTTTCAAAAATAAGGACATTTCTAAGTGATCACAAACTTTTGTACGATAACGTGCATGAAATCTGACTCCTACAGTTCCTACTTTTTGTTCTATTCTGTGAATTCAAATGTAAAAGAAATAATTTGGCTTTCAGCTGACTGACTGATCCAGATGTGGACTTCCTGTTTGCCCCACAGCTCCTTAACAGCACACTCCCTCCTGTAACGTGTTCTTTTACCCACCAGCTGAACCACCAGCGATAACGCACCGTGCACAAGCTAGCGTGGTGCCATTAGCCGCACTTGGCACGACCGCAAACATCCAGCCGTTGCATATTAAACACACGTGACCCGGAGAGCATGCATTACAGCGCGGTGGCGACCCCGCCCGAGGGGGAGCGTTGTTCCTACAGTCGACGGCGTCCTCTGCGGCACCGTTCACTCTCCATTCATCAAAGTCGCTTCTTGTTTTCCTGAGCACCAGGAAATCAGGGGCGAGGTCAGAAATTTTCACAACGGGAGAAATGAGGGGAGGGTGGGGGGCGAAAGAAAAAGGAACAATAAATTTATAAGAGCGAGAAACAAAAAAGACAAACTTGCATAATTATTCATCATTAGCCGCACCCCATCAGCCCAGACCCATGTCATCGTCATGACAACCACCCCCTGGGCTTGAATCCTCCAACCCGCCCTTCAAATATGCAGCTCCAGTGGGACGGACCCCCTCCACCTCCACCTCCACCTCCACCTCCACCTCCACCTCCACCACCAACACACACGGCCGTCGGGCATTTCTCCGGTGTTCGGGATCGCCGCTTGAAGCTCACTCGACCTTCTCGCCCGCCGCAGAAACGCTCTAATTCTGAGCAACAACGTCATGTTGCTCGAACTCCTGCCGTGACCCAGAGAGTCTCAAAGCGATCTGACTTTAGAGCAGCGGCTGGGAAAATGCAAACTTTTAGCTACAGCACGTGTGTGATGTCCAGTAAAATTAGATTAATCACTTTAAGCACTTTGACTGACAGCACGGCGATCATCGACATTTCATGGATTGTAAAGCAAAGAAACGTCCATTCCTAAATGAGGGGCTTAGAAGCAGAGTGGTCTAACCTATAAAACATCCAATCTGAGTTTTATAGAATTTCTGTAATAGTTTATGATTCAGATTTTAGTAGCAAAGTGATCTAACCCACATCCCAAATATAGCATTACAGTGGCGCTTCTAACATTAGACCATTCTTGAAAACAAAACCATTTTTCTCAAAAACTATAGAAAGCGGTTTAGACCATTCTGCTTCCAAACCCTTCAAATATAAGAATAGATGTGAAATCTCCACTTCAGATTTCAACACACTTTCCAGTTTTATTTCTGTCTACATTCTGAAGGTTTTCAACAGACAGATTTGTTGAGTTCAGAACATTTTATTCCTAAAAACAGGCCAAACAATAGACATGTTTTGTCACTGATAAGGTGATGAAATAAAATATTCCCTTTGTAAAAAGCAAGAAACAGGAACGTTGAATCTGATTTTATCCAATGTTCAGAGCTTTGTTCCTAAATGTATGTCAAATTTTTGCATTTTTAACAAGACAATACCTCTTTTGCATATTCAAAAGTGCAATTTAAGAAAACTTGTGTTCGATAAATTGTCTTAAATCTGAACTCAGAGCAGCGGTTGTCCATCACAGCTGAGGAAAATGAAAACGTTAAGCTACAGCACGTGTGTGATGTCCACTAAAATGAGGTGAATCACTTGAAGCACTCTGACCAACAGCACAGCTTTGATTGACAAAATATCCGGTTTTCAGAACCCAGATCACACTTTTTTGTCGTAAATACAAATCCACATGTGCATTCTGTGCGTCTACGATAGAAAAAACTTGGTGTGTGTGCATCTTTTTGCTGTTAAAATAAAAGATGATCCGTGGACTGAAGTTTCTGGAGGAATAATGTAATGAAACAGGTCAACTGTAGGGGAGAGTGGAGTAACATGAGTCTGTGGGTTCAAAAACAAAACAAGCTCAATGCACTGTTCAAAAAGCATCTAAGAATATCCTCCTGTTTAGATACAGTCAGTACATTTACAGCAGTCTGATCAAAACTCCTCCATCTACTACAAAGTACGAGCAAGCGTTCCTTAAGCTTAACGCATTTTCACAAACAGACTCTGCTCTAAGAAGTCAGAGAAGAAACTGAAATGTAGGTGAGACAAACAAATCAAACCTCAGGCAGGAGGAGGCCGGAGCGAAAACAACAACAAAATGCATCAAAAATCCAGCGAGGGACATAAAAGAGAACGCACAGGGGAATATTACGAAAAACTTCACAATGGCCCTAAACTAAAAGGTAGTTTCTGCTACACAGAAACGTAGTGGATGTTGAAATGTGTTTGTTACACAGGAATTGCATCATGAAGCAAGAATGTGACACAGCAGCCAGAATATGTGCTGGACAAGATAAAAAAATAAATAAACTGATTAACTGCAGCATTAATGCTCCCCTTAAACCTTGTTTCTCTGAAAACAACAGTGAGGATCATTGATTGTAAGAATACTGGCCGGCATCACTTGATGTATGAAACCTTAATTCGTCTGGGATGTTTTCAGGTATTTTCGGTTTCAAAATTCAGGAATTCCTGCAGAGACCGAAAGAAAATCCACGGAGATTGATAGAAATAACAAAAACTTTGGATTGTTCCTCAAAGTAAAAACAGCAGCAGATGTGTTCATTTATCTCGATTATCTGTGATTTATCTCATGTAGGGATCAAACTACAACAAAGATGGATGGTGCCTACAAAAAGCTACTTTACTGCGCTGAAGCTGATGGTGCAGAATCTTGTGTTGGAACTGGGATGAAAAAGGTGCGCTGCAGGCCGGAGAGTGTAATAAATGCTCAGCCTCGCTCAAAGCCGTTACACCTGGTGGCACAGCCAGGTGTTGAAGTGTCTGGCACTAGTGCTGGAAACGCAGCGCATGAGTGTTAACGCTCTTCCAGATCCTGGGCAGTTGAGAGGGGTGTGCGATTGGAGGATGCTGGTAGACCTGGACCAAAAGCTCTGCTTCCCACCTGAGATCGCATCCACCAACCTGCGACAAGCCCCAGTGCTATGGTCAGCTTCGCTTAGGCATCGAGCTCCCAGTGTCCTGGGAGAGCTCGGTAGAGGAGGCCTATGAGTGCAAGAAGCTGAGATATATGGAGCTTGCTGCTGATGCAAAACAGCGAGGCTGGAAGGTGAGGGTTCGACCGGTGGAAGCAGGCTGCAGAGGCTTCGTAGCAACCTCGACATCTAGGCTTCTCCAGGAGATGGGAGTACATGGAAAGGCCCATCGGCAGGCGATCAAGGACCTCTCCAGAGCCGCTGAGAAGGGAAATCAGTGGCTGTGGATGAAGAGAAAGAACTTCACCAAGGGGGTGAACCTGGGATGCAGGGATTCACTGTTGAATCCTCTGGAGGTGTCATGGGTCTATCAGCGAAACACCGATGAAGGAGGGCGTCCACTTGATAACCCAGAGGATGTCCTCACTCACTGGACCATCCCACAGAGTCTTAGGTGTCTCATGTATGCATGAAGGGATATCAACATCTAGTCCTACACAACAGATCTGCTTTGCTTTGTTTGTTACGACTGAGGAGTCCTAAACGTCACCGTGTTTCATTCCGTCCAGCATATTTTCTGCCAGATTACACTGAAGATTCAGTTTCAAGCCAACATCTTTGCAGTTTATTTTATGACTTCACTGTCTCTCCTTTCCAGCCAACCAAACATAAACCGATCAGGCATCACATTCTGACCACTGACAGGTGAGTAACACTGATTATCTCTTCATCGTGGCACCTGTTAGTGGGCTGGATATATCAGGCAGCAGGTCAACACTTTGTTCTCAAAGTTGATGTTAGATGCCACAAATCTGCACTTAAGTTGCACCTACATGCACCAGATGTTCCAGTTTTACACCTGTCTATGTTCTGAAGGGTTGTAAAGAAAAGTTTGTTCATGTATCATTCACAGCCTGAGCCACAGAAGATTTTATTCCAAAAAACGCAGCAAAAAAGATTTTTTGTGAGGTTTATTTTCTGCTTTTGTTTCAGATTTTTACAAATTTGTAGGAAAGTTTAACTCTAATATATTAGAATAAAACAAGAAAGCCATACCGGACTTTATCCAATGTTCAGATTTCTGTTCTGTAAATTATGCAGATTTTTGCGCTTTAACAAAATAATACTTCATTTTTAGAAATCTCCGCTTCATATTTCACCACTTTCCAGTTTTATTCCTGATGGCTTTGAACAGATTTGTTCATATATCATTCATGGTCAGAGCTACAGATTATTTCATTCCTAAAAACACGGCGAAAAATTATTTTTTCGGGCTTTATTTTCTGCATTTTATGTCAGACATTTACAAATTAGTAGAAAGGTTTAACTCTAAGATGTATATAGTATAGTAAAACAAGACAACTGTACCTGACTTTATCCAACGGTAAGATTTCTGTTCTGTAAATCATGCAAATTTGCATGTTTAACAAAATAATACTTCATTTTAAGAAATCTCTGCTTCACATTTCACCAGAGTTTTCAGTTTGATTTCTGTTTATGCTCTGGAGGTTTTTAACAGACACATTTGTTCATATATCATTCATAGCCTGAGTTACAGAAGATTTTATTCCTAAAAACATGCCAAAAAATAGATGTTTTCTGGCTCTATTTTGTGATTTATGAAGTGATAGAATTAAATATTCATACAAGAAACAAGAATGTTGAACCTGACTTTGTCCAACGTTCAGATTTCTGTTTTTTTAATGCAAATTTGTGCATTTTTAACAAGATAATACCTGATTTGCAGAAATCTCCACTTCGCCTGAACCTACATGAATCAGGATTTGTAGTTTTACACCTGTCTACGTTCTGAAGGCTTCTGACAGACAGATTTGTTCATATATCATTCATAGCCTGAGTTACAGAACATTTTATTCCTAAAAACATGAAAAATAGATATTTTCTGGCTGCATTTTGTGATTGATAAGGTGATGAAATAAAATATTCTGACTTTATCCAACGTTTAGTTTTCTGTTTTGGTATTTATGACACATTTGTGAATTTCTAACAAGGTAATGCCTCTTTTGCATATTCAAACATACAATTTAAGGAAACGTACGATACATAAAGTCATTGTCTTCATGTCTGTAACCTGTAGGTTGAACCATTGACCCTCGAGGTTCACTATACTGTGTGTAAATTGTGTAAATATTGGAAATAAAAATGCAAGTTGGATTTGTTTTAAGCCTTCTTTAGGAGTACGAGACAAAAAAACATGACAAAGTGTTTTAGTAATTCATGCATGACTGATTTACCATTTCTCAATAAATAAATTCATAAAGCGTCCCAAGATTTAAAAACACAAACCAGAAAAGTTTAAAAGTCCTCCGCTGCTCCTCTGAGACCTTCTAAAGTCCAGAGAAGTCGTGCGGCAGACGTCTGGCATGAGTCAGAGTGTGTTTGTCTGAATGGTGACTTTCCTTCACTGCAGTAAAAAAAAAACAACAACTCTGCAGCCAAGCTTGAAACTTCATCTTGGACTGGGCTACTTGCTGGGAATCCCTCTTTCATGAACTGGCCGTCTGCTGCTCTGAAAGCAGAGGGAAGGACCTGTGGCAGGCCGCCAGCCTCGCCTCGCCTCGCCTCGCCTCGCCTCGCCTCAGCCATCTTCCCCCCACTCGTCCTCAACCCTCAGCGTCCTGTCGCCCGGCTCATGGCGTCCTCGCCGTGTCCCGACTTAAGGTAACGGCTCCAATTTCACACTTTAATTACAGCTAATCTGAGGAAACCGAGCCAATGCTAATGAGACAGCGCGTGCTGGGAAGGGAAGCCTCTGGACAAGGTGCTGAGGATTTACAGCCGGATGGGGGTAATGACGGTGGGAGGAAGGGGCGGCGCATTTGTTGCGAGTTGTCTTCCCAGTGTTTGACTTTTAACGCTGATAAACCCACATTTTATGATGGCGTTAACATCCAGCTCAGATGGATATTAGAATACTGGACCGGAGCCTTCCCCTCAGCTCGGTGCTCTAACGATCAGTGTGAAACCATAAATACTTGTCATTTGGATGAGTCTTTTTGTTTTGTTTTGAGGCAATTTGAGGAAAGGATAAGATTGAGAACGCATTTGTTACATGAGAATAAACGATTGCAATTTCACCCAATAAACTGCCTTGTCTGTCTGCTCCTTCCTGCAGCAAAACATTTTTTTGTTTAATCATTCATTAGACTCGCTCTTAAAAAACAGAGGCGTCGCGTTTCCTGGCAAATCTACGTCTAGTTTTGGGTGGAACATGTCGACAACGAGGAGCCGTTAATCACAGTATTAGGATTGCTCCATTCATAAGTTATATAACAGTAACTGTTAATGATGTTGATAATAATTGTGTTTGTGTGTTTTTTAATAAACTGACCTGCAGAGTTTGTTTCTCCGCTGTTTTTCAAAGCAGATTCAATTTGTTCAGGTTGAAGATCACGACTCCTCATAGCTTCAACAGTTAATCAGATCTCAGAGGATTTCTCTGTGAGATCAGACCTAATGGCCAACTCATCTTATGCGACCTCCACAGTTTGTGCTTTCTTTATATTCATGGGGAGAAAAATAGTCAGAAAAACATACTTTTCTTTTCGTTAAGATAAGAAAAGATGAATAAAATAAAGATTTATTAAAGACTATGCACATCTTTTACGGCTGCAGATTTCGAATGATAGATGAATGTTTCCAAACTGAGCAAACCAGTTTTAAGATGCTGTAATTGTGTAATTGTAAGTGTTTATTTACATTTATCACTCCTGACCTGTGACCTTCTGTAGCCCTCAGTAAGGATACTGATGATTAATCATTAATTTAGCTGATCCAAAATGTAAGAACTGACGAGGTAGAAGACGAAGGACATGCATGTCAGAAAATGCATTAGCTGCAGTACCTGGTTGCACCAACAGGTGGAACCTCTTAATTAGATGGAAGACTGCAGTTCGCTTGTTGTGTGTAATACGTGTGCGAACAGATTAGGTGGTTACTCAGATTATGAATGGTTCTATTTTGGCCAGCAGTCAGCATTGTGGAGGTTTAGCTAGCAACGGGCACCATGACAGAGACTCCTGTGGTGGTTAATGGTGTCCAGCCAGAGCTCATGTATTTAAAGCCGACCATATCTCCACAAAATTATTAAGTTCCAATTTGAAAGAACCTTGTTTTGGGTTTGAAATTTGTGTATTTTGTGGCACTATAGTAAAGACATCGAACTGGAATGAGTCGTCCCGAAACAAGGGACCATTAGTCTTATGTGGTCATAGTTTATGTTCAGTTTTCACTCGATTTCTGGTTCCATTTAGTCGACAAATGTACTGTACATTACTGTTCTAAAATTTTGTGGTACCCAAACAATTTTTCATGAAAACACACACTTTTATTCATGTGCTAACATAACTGCACAAGGATTTTCTAACCATCAATTAGCCTTTCAACACCATTAGCTAACACAATGTAGCATTAGAACACAGGTGTGATGGTTGCTGGAAATGTTCCTCTGTACCCCTATGGAGATATTCCATTAAAAATCAGCCGTTTCCAGCTAGAATGGTCCAATATCTAGACTGGATTTCTGATTCATTTAATGTTATCTTCATTGAAAAAAATGCTTTTCTTTCAAAAACAAGGATATTTCGAAGTGATCCCAAACTTTTGAACGATAGTGTATGTTTTTGTTTAGGTTTTTTTTTGTTTTTTCATATTTTTGTTAGAAGCCTGGTTTAAACACCCAAATTACTGAATTAGTTAGGGGAAGAAAAGTTATGGTTTTTGTTAAAAATACAACTTCACTATACGTCTGAATCTTCCATTTTATGGGTTACCAGGGTAACAAGTCTCATCAATCTAATATATGATTGGCTGGTCAAAAAGGAGCAGCAGGAAAATAAATGGTAAAGATCTTTTGTTTAGGAACGTATTTGCGATATGTTTTAAACAAACAGAATTTGCCACAAAATAAGTTAAAATGCAGTTGAGGACAGAGTTTGGTTCAGGGTTAGTTTAAGAAAGTTTATGCAACCGGCTGCTAGTGAGAAGAAGCTTTAATGGTACATTTAGTGGTGTTCACTGAACTTCACTGGTTCTAATGATTTATTGGTTTTTGATTGATAATGCTGACAAATATTAGTTAAGAAAATAACAAAATTTGTATGCATAATTCTCAGTTTTATGTACTGAAGATGGTGTGCCTACTTGATACTAAATGTTATACTAGTATGTGCAAGAAATATGTATCTACATATATTTCAAGTTTTTTGTGGCATTTTTGCATGTCTTATTAATAATAATAATACATGTATTTATTATTAAATCATATTATTGTTATAATACTAATATTATTATTGATAATAATCATAATTCAATTATATTCTAATAATAACAATGAAATATATATTTCATGGTTAGGTTGCAATAATAATAATAATAATAATAATAATAATAATAATAATAATAATAATATTATATTTAAATAATTATATTTTTAAAATAATTAATAATTACATATAATAATGCCAATAATTAAAAATAAATTATTATTATTATTATTATTATTATTAGTATTAGTATTAGTATTAGTATTAGTATTATTATTGCAACCTACCCATGAAATATATTTTTATTGTTCTGTAAACTTTTCCACCAACTTTGCCGACCTTCTCGCCCGCCGCAGAAACGCTCTAATTCTGAGCAACAACGTCATGTTGCTCAAACTCCTGCCGTGACCCAGAGAGTCTCAAAGCGATCTGACTTTAGAGCAGCGGCTGGGAAAATGCAAACTTTTAGCTACAGCACGTGTGTGATGTCCAGTAAAATTAGATTAATCACTTTAAGCACTTTGACTGACAGCACGGCGATCATCGACATTTCATGGATTGTAAAGCAAAGAAACGTCCATTCCTAAATGAGGGGGTTAGAAGCAGAGTGGTCTAACCTATAAAACATCCAATCTGAGTTTTATAGAATTTCTGTAATAGTTTATGATTCAGATTTTAGTAGCAAACTGATCTAACCCACATCCCAAATATAGCATTACAGTGGCGCTTCTAACATTAGACCATTCTTGAAAACAAAACCATTTTTCTCAAAAACTATAGAAAGCGGTTTAGACCATTCTGCTTCCAAACCCTTCAAATATAAGAATAGATGTGAAATCTCCACTTCAGATTTCAACACACTTTCCAGTTTTATTTCTGTCTACATTCTGAAGGTTTTCAACAGACAGATTTGTTGAGTTCAGAACATTTTATTCCTAAAAACAGGCCAAACAATAGACATGTTTTGTCACTGATAAGGTGATGAAATAAAATATTCCCTTTGTAAAAAGCAAGAAACAGGAATGTTGAATCTGATTTTATCCAATGTTCAGAGCTTTGTTCCTAAATGTATGTCAAATTTTTGCATTTTTAACAAGACAATACCTCTTTTGCATATTCAAAAGTGCAATTTAAGAAAACTTGTGTTCGATAAATTGTCTTAAATCTGAACTCAGAGCAGCGGTTGTCCATCACAGCTGAGGAAAATGAAAACGTTAAGCTACAGCACGTGTGTGATGTCCACTAAAATGAGGTGAATCACTTGAAGCACTCTGACCAACAGCACAGCTTTGATTGACAAAATATCCGGTTTTCAGAACCCAGATCACACTTTTTTGTCGTAAATACAAATCCACATGTGCATTCTGTGCGTCTACGATAGAAAAAACTTGGTGTGTGTGCATCTTTTTGCTGTTGAAATAAAAGATGATCTGTGGACTGAAGTTTCTGGAGGAATAATGTAATGAAACAGGTCAACTGTAGGGGAGAGTGGAGTAACATGAGTCTGTGGGTTCAAAAACAAAACAAGCTCAATGCACTGTTCAAAAAGCATCTAAGAATATCCTCCTGTTTAGATACAGTCAGTACATTTACAGCAGTCTGATCAAAACTCCTCCATCTACTACAAAGTACGAGCAAGCGTTCCTTAAGCTTAACGCATTTTCACAAACAGACTCTGCTCTAAGAAGTCAGAGAAGAAACTGAAATGTAGGTGAGACAAACAAATCAAACCTCAGGCAGGAGGAGGCCGGAGCGAAAACAACAACAAAATGCATCAAAAATCCAGCGAGGGACATAAAAGAGAACGCACAGGGGAATATTACGAAAAACTTCACAATGGCCCTAAACTAAAAGGTAGTTTCTGCTACACAGAAACGTAGTGGATGTTGAAATGTGTTTGTTACACAGGAATTGCATCATGAAGCAAGAATGTGACACAGCAGCCAGAATATGTGCTGGACAAGATAAAAAAATAAATAAACTGATTAACTGCAGCATTAATGCTCCCCTTAAACCTTGTTTCTCTGATAACAACAGTGAGGATCATTGATTGTAAGAATACTGGCCGGCATCACTTGATGTATGAAACCTTAATTCGTCTGGGATGTTTTCAGGTATTTTCGGTTTCAAAATTCAGGAATTCCTGCAGAGACCGAAAGAAAATCCACGGAGATTGATAGAAATAACAAAAACTTTGGATTGTTCCTCAAAGTAAAAACAGCAGCAGATGTCTTCATTTATCTCGATTATCTGTGATTTATCTCATGTAGGGATCAAACTACAACAAAGATGGATGGTGCCTACAAAAAGCTACTTTACTGCGCTGAAGCTGATGGTGCAGAATCTTGTGTTGGAACTGGGATGAAAAAGGTGCGCTGCAGGCCGGAGAGTGTAATAAATGCTCAGCCTCGCTCAAAGCCGTTACACCTGGTGGCACAGCCAGGTGTTGAAGTGTCTGGCACTAGTGCTGGAAACGCAGCGCATGAGTGTTAACGCTCTTCCAGATCCTGGGCAGTTGAGAGGGGTGTGCGATTGGAGGATGCTGGTAGACCTGGACCAAAAGCTCTGCTTCCCACCTGAGATCGCATCCACCAACCTGCGACCAGCCCTAGTGCTATGGTCAGCTTCGCTAAGGCATCGAGCTCCCAGTGTCCTGGGAGAGCTCGGTAGAGGAGGCCTATGAGTGCAAGAAGCTGAGATATATGGAGCTTGCTGCTGATGCAAAACAGCGAGGCTGGAAGGTGAGGGTTCGACCGGTGGAAGTAGGCTGCAGAGGCTTCGTAGCAACCTCGACATCTAGGCTTCTCCAGGAGATGGGAGTACACGGAAAGGCCCATCGGCAGGCGATCATGGACCTCTCCAGAGCTGCTGAGAAGGGAAATCAGTGGCTGTGGATGAAGAGAAAGAACTTCACCAAGGGGGTGAACCTGGGATGCTGGGATTCACTGTTGAATCCTCTGGAGGTGTCATGGGTCTATCAGCGAAACACCGATGAAGGAGGGCGTCCACTTGATAACCCAGAGGATGTCCTCACTCACTGGACCGTCCCACAGAGTCTTAGGTGTCTCATGTATGCATGAAGGGATATCAACATCTAGTCCTACACAACAGATCTGCTTTGCTTTGTTTGTTACGACTGAGGAATCCTAAACGTCACCGTGTTTCATTCCGTCCAGCATATTTTCTGCCAGATTACACTGAAGATTCAGTTTCAAGCCAACATCTTTGCAGTTTATTTTATGACTTCACTGTCTCTCCTTTCCAGCCAACCAAACATAAACCGATCAGGCATCACATTCTGACCACTGACAGGTGAATAACACTGATTATCTCTTCATCGTGGCACCTGTTAGTGGGCTGGATATATCAGGCAGCAAGTCAACACTGTTCTCAAAATTGATGTTAGATGCCACAAATCTGCACTTAAGTTGCACCTACATGCACCAGACGTTCCAGTTTTACACCTGTTTATGTTCTGAAGGGTTGTAAAGAAAAGTTTGTTCATGTATCATTCACAGCCTGAGCCACAGATTTTATTCCAAAAAATGCAGGAAAAAATATTTTTTGTGAGGTTTATTTTCTGCTTTTGTTTCTGATTTTTACAAATTTGTAGGAAAGTTTAACTCTAATATATTAGAATAAAACAAGAAAGCCATACCGGACTTTATCCAATGTTCAGATTTCTGTTCTGTAAATTATGCAGATTTTTGCGCTTTAACAAAATAATACTTCATTTTTAGAAATCTCCGCTTCATATTTCACCACTTTCCAGTTTTATTCCTGATGGCTTTGAACAGATTTGTTCATATATCATTCATGGTCAGAGCTACAGATTATTTCATTCCTAAAAACACAGCGAAAAATTATTTTTTCGGGCTTTATTTTCTGCATTTTATGTCAGACATTTACAAATTAGTAGAAAGGTTTAACTCTAAGATGTATATAGTATAGTAAAACAAGACAACTGTACCTGACTTTATCCAACGGTAAGATTTCTGTTCTGTAAATCATGCAAATTTGCATGTTTAACAAAATAATACTTCATTTTAAGAAATCTCTGCTTCACATTTCACCAGAGTTTTCAGTTTGATTTCTGTTTATGCTGTGGAGGTTTTTAACAGACACATTTGTTCATATATCATTTATAGCCTGAGTTACAGATTTTATTCCTAAAAACATGCTGAAAAATAGATGTTTTCAGGCTCTATCTTGTGATTTATGAAGTGATAGAATTAAATATTCATACAAGAAACAAGAATGTTGAACCTGACTTTATCCAACGTTTAGTTTTCTGTTTTGGTATTTATGACACATTTGTGAATTTCTAACAAGGTAATGCCTCTTTTGCATATTCAAACATACAATTTAAGGAAACGTACGATACATAAAGTCATTGTCTTCATGTCTGTAACCTGTAGGTTGAACCATTGACCCTCGAGGTTCACTATACTGTGTGTAAATTGTGTAAATATTGGAAATAAAAATGCAAGTCGGATTTGTTTTAAGCCTTCTTTAGGAGTACGAGACAAAAAAACACGACAAACTCAGTGTTTTAATAATTCATGCATGACTGATTTACCATTTCTCAATAAATAAATTCATAAAGCGTCCCAAGATTTAAAAACACAAACCAGAAAAGTTTGAAAGTCCTCCGCTGCTCCTCTGAGACTTTCTAAAGTCCAGAGAAGTCGTGCGGCAGACGTCTGGCATGAGTCAGAGTGTGTTTGTCTGAATGGTGACTTTCCTTCACTGCAGTAAAAAAAAACAACAACTCTGCAACAAAGCTTGAAACTTCATCTTGGACTGGGCTACTTGCTGGGAATCCCTCTTTCATGAACTGGCCGTCTGCTGCTCTGAAAGCAGAGGGGAGGACCTGTGGCAGGCCGCCAGCCTCGCCTCGCCTCGCCTCGCCTCGCCTCAGCCATCTTCCCCCCACTCGTCCTCAACCCTCGGCGTCCTGTCGCCCGGCTCATGGCGTCCTCGCCGTGTCCCGACTTAAGGTAACGGCTCCAATTTCACACTTTAATTACGGCTAATCTGAGGAAACCGAGCCAATGCTAATGAGATGGCGCGTGCTGGGAAGGGAAGTGTCTGGACAAGGTGCTGAGGATTTACAGCCGGATGGGGGTAATGACGGTGGGAGGAAGGGGCGGCGCATTTGTTGCGAGTTGTCTTCCCAGTGTTTGACTTTTAACGCTGATAAACCCACATTTCATGATGGCGTTAACATCCAGCTCAGATGGATATTAGAATACTGGACCGGAGCCTTCCCCTCAGCTCAGTGCTCTAACGATCAGTGTGAAACCATAAATACTTGTCATTTGGATGAGTCTTTTTGTTTTGTTTTGAGGCAATTTGAGGAAAGGATAAGATTGAGAACGCATTTGTTGCATGAGAATAAACGATTGCAATTTCACCCAATAAACTGCCTTGTCTGTCTGCTCCTTCCTGCAGCAAAACATTTTTTTGTTTAATCATTCATTAGACTCGCTCTTAAAAAACAGAGGCGTCGCGTTTCCTGGCACATCTACGTCTAGTTTTGGGTGGAACATGTCGACAACGAGGAGCCGTTAATCACAGTATTAGGATTGCTACACTCATAAGTTATATAACAGTAACTGTTAATGATGTTGATAATAATTGAGTTTGTGTGTTTTTTAATAAACCGACCTGCAGAGTTTGTTTCTCTGCTGTTTTTCAAAGCAGATTCAACTTGTTCAGGTTGAAGATCACGACTCCTCATAGCTTCAACAGTTAATCGGATCTCAGAGGATTTCTCTGTGAGATCAGACCTAATGGCCAACTCATCTTATGCAACCTCCACAGTTTGTGCTTTCTTTATATTCATGGGGAGAAAAATAGTCAGAAAAACATACTTTTCTTTCCGTTAAGATAAGAAAAGATGAATAAAATAAAGATTTATTAAAGACTATGCACATCTTTTACGAGTGCAGAATTCGAATGATAGATGAATGTTTCCAAACTGAGCAAACCAGTTTTAATGCTGATGCTGTAAATGTGTAATTGTAAGTGTTTATTTACATTCATCACTCCTGACCTGTGACCTTCTGTAGCCCTCAGTAAGGATACTGATGATTAATCATTAATTTAGCAGATCCAAAATGTAAGAACCGACGAGGCAGAAGACGAAGGACATGCATGTCAGAAAATGCATTAGCTGCAGTACCTGGTTGCACCAACAGGTGGAACCTCTTACTGTTTAATTAGATGGAAGACTGCAGTTCGCTTGTTGTGTGTAATACTATAGCGAACAGATTAGGTGGTTACTCAGATTATGAATGGTTCTATTTTGGCCAGCAGTCAGCATTGTGGAGGTTTAGCTAGCAACGGGCACCATGACAGAGACTCCTGTGGTGGTTAATGGTGTCCAGCCAGAGCTCACGTATTTAAAGCCGACCATATCTCCACAAAATTATTAAGTTCCAATTTGAAAGAACCTTGTTTTGGGTTTGAAATTTGTGTATTTTGTGGCACTATAGTAAAGACATCGAACTGGAATGAGTCGTCCCGAAACAAGGGACCATTAGTCTTATGTGGTCATAGTTTATGTTCAGTTTTCACTCGATTTCTGGTTCCATTTAGTCGACAAATGTACTGTACATTACTATTCTAAAATTTTGTGGTACCCAAACAATTTTTCATGAAAACACACACTTTTATTCATGTGCTAACATAACTGCACAAGGATTTTCTAACCATCAATTAGCCTTTCAACACCATTAGCTAACACAATGTAGCATTAGAACACAGGAGTGATGGTTGCTGGAAATGTTCCTCTGTACCCCTATGGAGATATTCCATTAAAAATCAGCCGTTTCCAGCTAGAATAGTCATTTACTACATTAACAATGTCTAGACTGGATTTATGATTCATTTAATGTTATCTTCATTGAAAAAAATGCTTTTCTTTCAAAAACAAGGATATTTCGAAGTGATCCCAAACTTTTGAACGATAGCGTATGCTTTTGATTATTCAGACTAAATTCACGCTTGCTGGATTTTCCTTCAGTTCTTCATTTAAAATCAGCACAAACATGTTATGTGACATGCCAAACTAAACATACTTGAATATTAAAAATGAGTAATTACATGTTTTATGGTATTACGGTATCAGATAAACAAGCAGCAGCTCCACAAGCTTCTATTTTCTAATTGATTGGCAATCAGCTGCCCATGACAGACTCCTAGAAGACTCAGGTAGTCGTCAATCACACTGAGCGCTGCTCTCGTTTAATGGTGGCCACATGTTCGACGGCGGCTGGTAGAAACATTATCAAAACGTAGACAAATTAATTATTCCTCCTCAGAAGCGTCCTGACATCTACAAAAGGGAAGGCTGAGATTTCAAAGTGCATCAGATGTCCTTTGAGAGATAAAATTCCATCAACATTCAAATCTTTTTACTCCAAACTGGGATTAAAAATTATCAGTTCCATCTACAATCACATATTATCGTCTATTTTTTTATTTTCTGCTTTAAGGGAGAAAAGCAGTGGCATCGGTCTGAAAAACAAAAAAAACAATGCAATCTTTTGAAAGTATTCAGCGCCTGATAAAAGCCGCCAAGGTCAGACCTATGGGAGATTGCTTGATCGAAAACATTATTTGTGCACCAGGTTGTTTGCCTGGAGAGGACTTTTAAAGGAGAAAAACTGCTTACTGACAGGAGTGGAGGTAGTCGGAGTGCAATAATGTCTGTTACATTAAACTCTCTTTAAAAAACTGTACCATTTTGAGTCTCTGTGAAGGCTCGGCGAGGCCCAGAAAACAGAGTCCTCGTTGCCTTCTGGCTCTCAGTCTGAACTTTACTGAAGAACAGAAACGGTTCAGAGACGCCGCAACAAAGCAGGTGAATTTAAAGCCACTCCAGCTCTGTTATGGCTCCTATTAGTCCGCCTGAAGAGCAAAACTGGAGTTTCTGAGGCATGTCATCGTATTTTCACATTCCTGCAGGCCGACAACCGTTTATACTACAACATGGATGTTTTCTTGCTTTTATTTTTTTACTATTTTATCCACTTTTTCAAGTCTTTGTTCCACTAAACTGACTAGCAAAACTGTTTGTGTGGAAGAGGTTTGTTGACAATTCGGACCGAACACAAAACATCCATTTCTCCCCATGTTCGCACAGTAATGTCACAAAAACATCGGCCACCTTTTTGCTTAAAGCGAAACATTTTTAATGCACATAGATGCATTTTTGCAGCAGTTTTTGCACCTACTCTTGTGTTTCCGCTGGTTTTTGTAAAGCTGTGCATCTAAAATTTGCTTCACGAAGACTTAAAACAAAACTTGAGAGGCTTAAACATTGTGCAGGGAAGGAAAGCCGCTAAAAAAGTTTGCACATTTTGAGTTTTCTGAGTGCTTCTGTTTTATGGTGGAGGGAAAACTGCACTTTCTACTGTACTATGTTTCTCTGACAGCTTTTTTAAGATGGAGGTTTTACAGTGGTTCAAATACAACTCAACCTGTTTGTGTGTAATCAGTCACATTTCAGATGTCTACGAGTTGTTTGCAGCTCCTTCAAATTGTGATTTTTCCCTCGAAACGATCCAATATCTCAGCAAAAACTAAATATTAAAGAAAAAGTCCAAGAGCTGAAAACAGATGTATGATAGAAGTTTTTTTTTTTTCATATTTCCTCTCTTATCAGTCATTTGATGCAGAGTTATCTGCTGTCTTTGAATACAAAACTGGATATAAAGTAGTTTAAACCTGCAGCAGCCACAACAGGAACATGCTGGTGACACACTGATGCTTTAATATTAATCATCTAATGGTGTCATATATAATTTTATATCAGTCAGAAGGACCAAATCAGTACTTTTACTTCAATACATGAACATATTTTTGCTTCTCATACCTAGATCTTTGATGTTTGCAGGTTTTGTGCAGGACTTTAACTTGTAATGGAGTATTTTTCTCATTTTTATAGTACTTTCACTTCATTAATACCCGTAAAAAAACAACTTTGACGATTACTTGATTGCACTATTGAAATTAGCGACATAGCTACTAGAAGGATTTGATTGAAAAAGGATAAAAACTCGCACCTCCTTCGAGCAATCCTTGCTTTAAACCTATCAGTTAAGTCCAGGACTGGAGGTACTTCAAGTGCAGGTTTAATTCTTAGTTGCAGATGTATGAAACCTCCAACCGTGGATCAAACAAGACCCACCGGGGCGACTCACTCAGCCGTCATCAGCATAGAAATCCATTCCCTACTGTTTGTGATCAGCGCAGGAACACCGGTGCTCACGGCGATATGATAAACTGAGAATTAATTCGCGCTAATTGTTCGCCACACTGCTCATGCTGTGATTGAGAACGGCTGCATTAGCCAACTGGAATACGACAAACGGCGGTAATGTGATTTAAGCAGCCCATTATATGCACGGAAGAACCAAGTGGCGACGGAATAAACAAGGGGTCGACTGTAAATGTGAGGCAGCAAAGACAAAGATGGGGAATTAATTCCAGATCTGCACAATTATCTCATCAGCGGCGTGGCATCACTGATCGCTAATCAAAGACCTTTTTAGCAAACAAACCTCGAAGGGGCAAGAAATAAATCTAAAATCAAAATGGAGACTTTCAAGAATCAAGCATTTGAGCAAGCAAGTTGCAGTTTGCATAATCCTGTTGAGAGTCTTACCTTTTCTTAAAGTGCTATAAGATAACAAGACAGTAAAAACACAAATCCATAGAGTTGTTATTTTGAAATTTAAGGTGCATTATGCAGGAAAACATTCCAGATTAAAAGTTGTCTTTGAGCTGCACATTGAGTTGAACAGGAAACTAAATATCCTTCCATTCTCAGTACTGTTGCCAGTATTATTTCTCTATTATATCATCTTAATTGAGCTTACTTTATTATATCTATGTAATTTACTGTACTTTTCTATTAGGACCTGGATTTCCTAATATTATGTATTTTTGTTTTATGAGCAATATCCAGCAAAAGACTTTTATACTGAATTAATAAAGTTTTATTTCATCTTAAAATAGCCCTCTTTTATACCCACTTTAACTCTTTCATCACTATTAAAGCTGGAGTCCATCAGTGTTGAGCTCTAAAGTTGGGTTGCAACAAAGAAGCGTTCTGGGATTTAAACAAACAGCATCTATGCTCCTGATTAAGAGAACCTTGCTTTTGAATCAGTTTACATGTTTTGTTTTATATGACTGACACCAGTGCATAAAGCAGCTCAATAAAGACATGGATGAGTGAGTTTGGCATGGAGGAACTTGACTGGACCTCAACCCGAAAGAACACCTTTGGGATGAATTAGAGAGCCAGACCTTCTCATCCAACATCAGCGCCTGACCTCACAAATGGAAGAATGGTCAAACATTCCCATAAACGTTCTGGAAAGCCTCCCAGAAGAGTTGAAGCTGCTATAGCTAACTCCACATTAAACCCTACAGATTAAGTATGGGATGTCGTTGAAGTGCATGTGGTGTAAACGCAGACATCCCAATACTTTTGCCACCATAGTATATTTACTGTTAAAGTATCAGAAACTCCCCTTTGAGATTCTCCAGATAAAGCACAGCTCACGTGGACCAACTTGTGAACAGTTAAACCGTGTGTTTACTTGTTGCAGACGAGGCGATCAGTGTGATACCGGCGGTGACCTTTGCGTCCAGGTGGCTCCCAGCAGGCTGCTGGAGTCTAAATCGCTTCCAATACTGTAGGCATGTAAGGCGAGACATCTGGGGACCGTCGCCTCCACTGAGCATCGCCTGCTGCTTAAAATGTAAATGCAGTAATGAATCGTGCAGCCACGTGTTCTCCGCACCAGAGATGTTTCCACTTTTAAAGAAGAAGGTCGGATTATTCTTCATTTTACTCCAAGCGATGCATCGTTCTAGCAGAGGATATACAGTGCTCCTGATGTCTTATATTTTTGTATATTTCTTGCACTTAAATGCTCCAGATCATCAAATGTTTACATATATTGACTATTAGACAGAGATAAACCAAGAAACACAAATGATGATTTCTTAAACATTTATTGAAAACCCTATGAAAAAGTAATTGCCCCCCTGAACCTAATTGGTTGATCCGTTGGCAGCAACAACTGCATGGAGGAATGTTGGCCCACTCTTCACTGCAGAATAGTGTTAATTTGGTCATATTAGATGGTTTTTAAGCACTAACTGCCTTTTTCAGGTCTTGCTGCGGCGTCTCAACTGGATTCAAGTCCAGATTTGACTCAGCCACTCCAAAACCTTCATTTAGTTCTTTTTGAGCCACTCAGTAGTGGACTTGCTTGTGGTCTTTGGGTTGTTGTCTTGCTGCATAAACCATTAGTGTTGAGCTTTAGATCATGAACTGATGGTAGATATTCTCCAGGAGGACGTCGTCCAGGTCCTCCAACCATCACACTACCTGCACCATGTTTCACTGTAGGTATCATGTTCTTCTTGTGGAATGCAGTATTAGCTTTACTCCAGAAGTAATGAACTCATGTCTTCCAAAAACTTCCACCTTTGACTCATCAGTCTACAGGACGTTATCCCAAAAGTCTTGGGGCTCATCCAGATAATTGGTTTTGCAAATGCCGGACGAACCTTAATGTTCTTTTTGGTCAGTAGTGGTTTGATCCTTCCAAATCTCCCATGGATCCGTTTCTTCCCAAAGTCTCGCTTATTGTGGAATCATGCAGACGGACCTTAACTGAGGCCAATGAGGTCTGCAGATCTTTAGATGTTCATCTGGGTTCTTATGTGACCTCCTGGATTAGATGCCGATGCTCTTGGAGAAATGTTAGTCGTTGGTCCAGTCCTGGAAGGTTCTCCACTGTTCCATGTTTCTCCAGTTGTGGATAATGTCTCTCACTGTGGTTCTGTGGAGTCTCAGAGCATCAGCAATGGCTGTATAACCCTTTGCAGAGAGATAAATGACTTTGTTTTTCAGCTATTCTTGAATCCCTTTAGAACATGGCATCATGTGCTACTTTTTGAGACCCTTTAGCTACTTCACAATGCCAGATAGGTTCTATTAAGTGATGTTTAGATTCAACAAGCCTGGCAGTAATGAAGTTGAACCCAATCTACCAAATGAATTTGGTCATTTGGAGGCTTGGTCGCTACTTTTTGACATAGGTCAAGATGGGGTGGACAGCATTTTTCTTTCAATATACAAAATCATCATTTAAAAATAGAATTCTGTGTTTTCTTGGGTTATCTTTGTCTTACATTAAAATTAGTTTCATAATCTGAAACATTTACGTATGACAAATATGCAAAAGTAGAAGAATTCCGTAGGGGGGAAAATACTTTTTCACAGCACTGGATGTTATTAGCTTTAAATTCAGACAGATTGCTTTATTTTGCTGCTGTGGTCACCATCAGGTCTCTGTTAAATGTGGATTTAAACATTTTTAATCCACTAGTCTGGTGTCTGCTGCCTTCACCAAAAGGGTCTGATGGTTTAGAGATGTTTTAAAGTTTAATATCTTTAAATTGCAGGTAGAAATGTTCAGATTCATCAAAATTCCACTTTATAGTCATTGCGTTTATTTTTTCTTCACATTTGCACCAAGATCCACGAGATTTCATCGATACAAGCTCAAAAAAGGTAGAATATGTGTGTTTTTTGTTTTTTTTACAAGGTGACAGAAAAAAATACAGAGTCGAACACAATGTCAGCGTTGTCATTTTCCATAGAAACATGGATTTTCAATTTGGCAGCGACTATAAGACACTGTAGAGAAGGATGCTCCCACTCTGCCGTTCACCTTCACCTGTTCCTGCTGAACAAAGGCTGCACCTCCTTATGAGAACATGTGTCTTTGTGTGCGCCTTCCTCCGAGTTTGTGTCACTTTCTGAGGTTTTGTCCGCTCAGATGACGAGCGAGCCACAATTAAAGTAATTAGCCTTGAAGGACAAAGCCTCACGACGCTGGCGCGCTGTACTTGTACATAATATTTACTCACTTTGGTGGCGCTGAGGGAGCTCTTGTCAACCAGAATGGAGCCGCTGCTGCTGACTCGCATGCTGGGGTTCAATAACAGCATCTGTGCTGGTTCTGTTTATGGTGTCAGGACATCAAATCAGGGAAGTTGCACTTAAATGCAAATAAAAATCAATCATTTAAAAACAAATTGTAGCTCTAAGGTAGCGCATGGGACGTGTAAGTACATAATTCTAATTACAATCTACATTCAAGTTGTTATTTCTTACTTTTTGGATGAGTTTTTGATGCATGGAGGGTTTTTTGATGACTCGCCCAATAAGGTTTGTTTTAGTCGGGACCAAAGCTATGTTAAGGATTGTGAATAAAACATATATGTTTATTTTTTTTAACTACATTTTTTCGTTGGAGTTTCTTATACTCAACTATAATAGTCATTTTTTGCTTACAAAGTGGTCCAAAATAACAGAAAAATACAGATTTCTGTTAAATAAGGATCATGCTAACTGAAAATACCAATTGATTTCTGTATATAGATATTTAAAAGAGGAGATTTACATAACAATAAATGAACTTAATCTCTTATGTAGCAATTTAAGGCTGTCAAACATTTAACTGACAGTTGTAACTGGTATGAAACTAACTGAACCAATTCAAAAAAAAAAAAGAAGAATTATTGATTTCAAGGTGTAAATGAGTCAGTGCAGTATATATGTGACCTGAGTGAAATTCTGGTTAATAATGATGGAAATTAGCAAGACAAGAAGTGCAACTTACTGGACAAACTGAACACATTTAGCAGAGCTGCAGCAGCAGTCTGTGCTGAGGCGTTCAGGTGCAGCATTGAGCGTAGGTCATACAAGTTTTGGAAGCGCTCAGAGTCCAATACACACAATTAATGTAGTTATGGGCATTAAATAAAGAAACACAGACTTAAACGTTAAAATAATCTTCATGTCACAGCTACGTGGTGAAGTTAAATGAATAAACAACATGGTTGATGTTAGCTTAGCATAAATCAGAGATCACTCTGACTGCCACTGAAAAACACACATTCTCAGTGTATTTTTACAAAAATACTAAGGTATACTTACTAAGAGTTCTCAGCTACATTTAAAAAAGCTTGTATTTATCCGTTATTTTCCTGCTTATGTTCCTGCTGCTGACGACTGATTCATTGATACCGCAGATGTTTCACAACTATTTGGTTCAGCCTCCTTCCTGGATTCCTGCATCTTTACATTAAGGACAAATCTATCAAAGAAATGGACTTACTGCCAGTGTTCACTTCACTTTGTGTGTGTGTGTGTGTGTGTGTGTGTGTTTGGTATGACGTAATGTCCACCTTGTCCTAATACCAAATACACAGACAAAAAAAAACCCTGACCATTAGCTGAACTCCAGTAAGCTCTTAGTCATCTGTTCATTTAGAATTAAATTAAAATGCACAAGAAAAGCTCAGTGCATGTTTCTCAACACTAAAATGTCTAAAATACAAAAAAATGAAATAGAGAAATGCAGCAAATCTTCACACTAAGATGCTAAAATCAGCCAGTCAGACATTTTTTTTCATAAATGGCCTGAATATTCAGGATTTTTAAAATACCCTGTGCAATTTATGTCATTTCTACATAATATACTAGATTATAGTACATAGGTATTTCTCTACTTAGGCAAAAATCTGTGCAGTTTGGATAATGACTTTATGTGCAAAATGAATTCTTATATCATATTTACATTCACAAAGAATACTGTTAATTTCTATAATTAGCATTTACTTTATTTTGCTTTATTTTTGTCCTTCATTTCCTAAATGTTTGCAATATCTTTGCTGCTATAACACTGCAAATGTCCTCACTGTGGGATTAATAGAGCCTTATCTTATCTTTTAGTGAATCGAACATCAACATGTCAACAGATACTCTGATTATCAATATCATCACCATCAAGTGCAATATCTCTGCGCAATACATCTGGGTACTTTCACTTTCCGTTTGTTTCTTGTTGTTTAGCTTACAGTTTACATTTTGTTAATTTTTAGACATTATTCCTTGGCATCCACTCAGGCATTTTGCATTTTTTATTCTGTTTTTTGATTTCTATTTAATTACTAGCCTGTCTGTAATTGTGTATATTCTGTATTGTAGTTTTTCTGACAAAAATGCCGGAACGTGTTGTAGCTGCCCAAATCAAAACCCACCTCGCCTCCAATGCCCTGTTTGAACCATTTCAATCTGGATTCAGCTCACAACACAGCACTGAAACAGCCCTTCTTAAAGTCACCTGTGACATCCTCCTCTCTACAGACTCTGGCCTCCTCAACATCCTCATCATGCTCGACCTCACTGCAGCCTTCAACACCATCAACCACTCCATCCTCCTCTCCCGCCTGGAATCACTCCTCAATATCACCATTACCGCTCTCTCCTGGCTCAGGTCATATCTCTCAAACAGACAACAATTCATCCACATCAATAACTGCACCTCCTCCGTCGCTCTTCTGCTGCAAGGCGTTCCCCAGGGTTCGGTGCTTGGCCCCCTCCTGTTCATCCGCTACTTATGACCAAGAGGGAGGATGTAGCGGATGAACAGGATTAATTTTTTTCTGATTGGTTCAGTTAGTTTTGTACCAGTTACAATTGTCAGTTAAATGTTTGATAGCCTTAAATTGCCACGTAAGAGATTAAGTTCATTTATTGATATGTAAATGTTTACTTTTAAATACCTATATTTACAGAAAGCACTGGGTTTTTCAGTTAGCATGATCCTTTGGGCTACTGTAGAAGCAAAAAATGACTATTATAGTTGAGTACAGTGGTCCCTCATCTATCGTGGGGTTCCACACCATTACGCGATAGACGAAAATCCGTGAAGTAGTGACTATCTTCAGTGCTGAACATCCCTAGCATGACAGGCCAGTTTTCTGCAGGTTTTATTCACTGCTCAGCAGTGAACATAACCATGTCGTAAACATGATCTTCACTTCCACTGCTACGCCGATGACATACAGGTTTACATCTCAACCAAATCCATCGCCCCAACAACCTGCTCCACCCTGACCACCTGCCTCAGTGAAATAAAGACATGGATGTTAAATAACTTTCTACAACTAAACTATGACAAATCGGACATAATAATCCTCTGTTCCCAAATCCTCTGTCCCCATCACCTCACATCAGTAATCTGGGACTCACTCTTGACTGTAACCTCACCTTACAACAACACATCAACCAGATCACCTGGACCGCCTTTTTTCACTTCAAAAACATCGCCCGCCTCCACAACTCACTCTCCTTCCCTGCTGCTGAAACCCTCCACGCATTCATCACATCCCAAATTGACTACTGTAACAGCATTCTTTATGGTTCATCTTCAAAAGTCTTCAATAAACTTCAGTCTATCCAGAACTCTGCTGCCCACCTCCTCACCCACTCCCATGAACACATCACCCCTGTCCTCCGAAACCTCCACTGGCTCCCTGTCCCACAACACATCCTTCTGACCCACAAAACCCTCCTTAACCTAGCCCGCTCAGAACCAAGTACCAACCTGGGGCGATACGGAGCCTTCTCCATATCTGCCTCCATACTCTGGAACTCCCTATCCCAACACATCCATGACTACACCAACCTGACCACTTTCAAATCACTCATCAAGACCCACCTGTTCAGAATTGCTTTTAATATCCATCCATCCATTATCTACACGCCGCGTCATCCTCATTAGGGGTTTGGTTCTATCCCAGCTGACTAGGGGGGAAGGCTGGGGACACTGGACAGGTCACCAGTCTGTAACAGGGCTGCATATACAGACAAACAATCACACTCGCATTCACACCTATGAGTAATTTAGAATAATCAATTAACCTCAGCATATTTTTGGACTGTGGGAGGAAGCCAGAGTACCTGGAGAAATGCTTTTAATATACAACATTAATTTATTTTTATGATGTGTTTAATTACTTGTTTTAAGATGTTCCTCTGTTTTAATGTTTACTGATTTCACAATGTAACTATGTAAAGTGTCTTTGAATAAGTGTTATACAAATAAAATATATTATTATTATTACTATTATTATATTTCACTGACCTTTCCTGATTGGACTCTAGCAAAACAATTTCCTCCAGGCTGACTAAAACTGATCTGATCTTATCATTCTTCTCATTTTTTAACTGCTCCGTCTTTGCCAACAGACTTCACTAATGCTGCATGTATCTTCCTTTGCAGGTGTGTATTCCAGCACACACTGATGAAAGCAGCACAAGGTGTGTTACGTATGTAGATGCATTCTGCATTCCTGCCGCCTGCACACAGTCCCACTCCACAGCTGCATAAACAGATCATCCCACCGTCAGCCACACCGGCCGGGCCTCTGATGCTCGCCCCGTGGAGGCAGACGGATATTCAGGGGAGCCGGTAATGGCTGCCGTGGTGGGTGGGGGTAATTACGGCTGAACCTCGGGGCGCTGACAGACCTCTCGGAGCCCACCTGGGTGCACTGTCAGTGTCCGGCAGGCTCTGCAGATGAGTTAGCAGCCTTCCAGCTAGCAGAAACCTTTAACTGCAGACGCCAAGCAGTGTGCAGTGCTGCCGGGAGGAGAGGGGATGGCAGGCGCTCAGGGGAGGAAGAGCGACATGAAGATGCAAATAGCGACTAAACAAACCCCACACTGTAGCATTAAGCATCTTTCTTTCTATACGCCCCCAGGAAAACACATGCATTTGCTCTGATGGAGGGGAAAAATCACATTTTTACCTCTTAAAAATCCAATTCCAGCCTTTAATTTCCCCACAAATAGCTGTAGGGCTGTAAAAATGAAGCTAGATGATGTTTACTCCGAAAAATACTTCAACTCAGGAGTCCATGTTTGACTGGACGGGGTAAAATGAAACATTTGAAGATCCGACTGAAGGTCTGAAAACGGTCAGATCCAGTTTGAAGAGTTTTCTTTGGTAAAATTATTAACTTTCAAAGTCAAGAATGACGTCCTTAAGCAAAAGCATGATTGTGTTTTTTATGCAATGAATAGTTTTCCAAGAAACGTATGAATCTGCACTTGAATTAAAAATACAGTGCCGTGTCTGATTCAGTGTGCAGGATCAGCACCTCTGCTGCTGTCTGCTGCAGCCCAAAACTCCTGTCTGCGACTGTTACAAGGACAATAGTGCAAATGCCTGCATGCATGTAGAAGTCAATCTATTGTGCATGTATGAAAAGTTGTAGGACAACAACAGTTGAGTGGTGTCTGCAGCTTTCCATGTGCAAATTTACAGGGGAGTATAAGATTTCTAAGATAAAATAATGTTTAATCAAGGTGTGGAGGTTCGACTGCAGTGAGTGTCTTAATGGTGCGGAACAGGTTAAAGATGTTTCATGAACATCATTTTAGAATCTTTCTCAAACCTTTTGTCTCTTGTTTAATGGCAGTGAAGACTGATATTTGCATCCAGATAACTTGGTTTACTTCAGAGTTTGTGAGGTTTCCTGTTAAATTCTTTATTTTTTCATGTGCTAAATACTGATACTGATGTCATAGAGCAAAAAATGTCAGTAAAGCCATTTTCACTTGACCAATAATAGATTCAAGATTCAAGAGGTTTATGGTCATGTGCACAGAAACTACAGTTACAATGTACATAAATATTCTTATTTTGCGGATCCTCCCTAACCAAATGACCATTTAACGTATTCATTTTGATTAATAAATTACAAAAATATCAATGCGTTAAAAAATAACGCATTTATTCGCATCTTTCTCAGTTCCCTAATTTCTGGCACAACGGTAACACTGATTCAGATTCAGACTCCTTCATTGTCATTACATAATACAACACTAGTAAAACTGATCTAAAAAAAATCTCTCTATATATATACATATAAATACAGCAATAAATAGTAATACCTCACTTCCTACTCACTCCCTGCCCCACCCACCCACCCAGATGATCTCTCTATGTTCCAAAAGTATTCCTTGTTCTTCTTGTCTGATGACGAAAACCCCACCAAGGACAAATCTTTCCCCTAGAATGTTTCCCAAGAAGTCGTTCTTAAAGGCCCTCAAGCCGTTCATCCAAACCCAGACACGCAGGAACCCCAGCAGACCCATCATCCGCTCACAGGGATCGTAAAACCGCCTCTTTTCATCCAAGAAGATCTCCCCTTTGATGAACGGTCTGAAGTTCTGGACCTCAACTGGACCCCAGTGTCCTCCTTCGCCACAGTGTACACTGATGCACCCTCCAGCCCAGTAGGTGGCGGTAATGCACCTAAAGTCTGTTTACCAGCCGTGAAGAAGATGCACAGGACGCACTGTAGTGATGTCAGCGCACAAGAAAGTTTAGTGAACAGTGAAGGAAGCCGAGACCGCATTGCTTGGCTTGTTGAGCGGAAAGTTTTCTTTTAAAAATCTTCCCGATGGAAGCTTGGATAAAAGCATGGTTGTGTGCAAATTGTGCAACAAAGAGTTTTCTTATTACCGCAGCACTTAAAGCTGACAGTAAAACATGTTACTGTTAGCACAAGAGCTAATGTTAGCTAGGACAGTCCTGGTACTGGCTAACGGTGTAGCCATCCCATAATAGACTGCTTTTCAAGATCTAAGTGCTTAAGTTTACAAAATGTCTTAAATGTTGAATCGTTATTATTGCACTTTGAGTTTACAGTAATCTGGGAATGTAGTAAACATGAAAAACGCAGATAAATAAAAATGAAACATTTTGTTGTTTAAGTTCACGTGTCTAATCAACCAAAATGTATTTGAACTGAAAAACTTTGCTTATTGTGTCAAGTATTGCAATTTGACAAAGATGTTATGAAGCACAATTAATTAATTACAAAGCCTGCAATTAATTTGAGTAATTTTTGTAATTGCATCCCACCACTACAAACAACACAATGTATAAAAGTGTATACAAACTAAAGCAGTGACTAAATAAAAAGGTGGACTTAAACTGGTCTTTATTGCAGTGATGAAGTATAAAGTAAGCAGTTGCACATTATGTGGGTGAATAGAGTTCAGTGAAACAGTCCAGTTCAGTGTGAGTGGAGATCAGCAGCATGAAGCTATCCAGGTTAGATTGTATGATTATGATTGTGTGGTTGTGTTTTTGCTCGTCTACATTGGCAGATATTGTTTATGTTTAGCTATGATTGGATGCCAAGAGGCCTCTGGCTAATCAGGCGTGAGATGTCGTTAATGAGACGGACCATTTCAGAGCATCAGACCATTTGCTCAGCGACGTGTGCAGACAACAGCGATGTCGTCCGGTCGAAATTACAGCTCCAAGACATTAGACTGAGCCTACAGGTGCATAATGCCGGGCTTGGTGTCATTACGCACCTTGTTTGCTTAAGTGCAGCTAGTGTGTTGAAATTCTGCGCTTTCATTTTGCTACCTTTTTGGTTTTGTTTCCTTTTCTTCTTTCCTGGATGACCTCAACTGTACCTAACAGCCCATTTAGCACCTGGGGGTGTGAGCGCTGTATGCCAGCTGTCTGTTGTGCCACGCTGTTTGCCAGAAAGCCCAGCGGGGGTCCGCCAGCCGCCGTGAGCAGCCTGTCGGTCCGCTGAAGTGTAGCTTAGAGTCACAACCATGTGTGCTGTAAGTGCACAGCTCAATCCAGACCTGGCACGAGGCTGGAAGGCTCAAGAAAAACACAAAGTACATCAAGAGTCAGACCGTTTTCTGATTTTACAGTGGAATATTCGGAGGTACGTCTAAAGCTGTGGTGTCTCTCTTGCAGGCTACTGAAGCAACAGGTCATCATACTGTATATGATACAACATGATAAGACTCAAAGGTAATTACAACTTTGACTGATAAACAGTGTAATAGTAGGTGTGGCCTGTTTCATTGTTGCTTTATGACTGTTGAGTTTGTATTTGGTGGCTGCTCATGGGAGTTGTTAGTAAAGAAGGTCAAAATGAAGTTTAAAAAAAACCAAAGCAGACCAATCAGGGTGATGCACAAACTGTAGCCCAAAACAGCTGTTTGTTAAATATACTAGTGAGATCAGTAACTAAACCAAAAGTTCTGGACGGAGACAATCGAGCTGAATGGTGGAAGGAATCAAGAACATTCTTGAGGAGGCTGGCGTCAAAAATCAGGATGAATGAATGTAAATACAAAGGGTTTCCACTCGATAATAGATTAGAAAACAGCTAAAATAAATGATTTAACAAGATTCTGTGGACAGATGAAACCAGATGTGCTGTCAGTGGTGGTGGAGGCAGAATTAAAGCTGATCACTGGTGTTTTATGACCAAGCAGGTTGAATTCTGAAGTGTGCAGATCTGTTGAAACTTTCGGCTCAGATTCACAGAACTGATGGAACGATGCTTCAGAGGACAGACTGGTAATGACCTTAAATATACCGTGAAAACAAACCCGAGAGCCTCTTAAGGCGAAGAATTTGAACATTCTCAAATGGCGAAGTCGGACCTCAACACAAATGAGCTGCTTTTTACTTACAGAAGATGAGACCAAAGACAGAAAAAACCACAAACAAGCAGCAACCGAAGACGGCTGCAGTGAAAAGTCTGATGAAACCTCTCAAACTACTATTTGGTGTCATCCACGGGTTCCAGACTGCATCCAAGTACTAAAAATAATCCTCATAATTACAATTATGTTACTTTGTCCACTCACTTTAGAGCTTGTGAAAATGTAAAAAACTAAATGTTTTTGTGGCAAAACTGTGTCACTTTTCAAATAGTTGTGCACCTAACTGAATTCTGCTTAAACAGAAAGCATTCAGAAGGTTCAGTTTCACCAAAGCTACAAATATAAATCCACTGTTCAGATAAGCAAAGATAAAATGTTTTGAAATGTTTATTATGTACCAATCTGTATCTGCAGCAGCTCATATACAGTATATATTAGTGCAGCTCAAAAAATGAGAAAATCTGAAGTGAGTTTAACACTTTCTATCAATTATTTAAGAAAGTAAGGATTTAATATCTTCCAGACTCATTGTCGATGCAGTGAAATATTTCAAGCCTTTTGTTTTTTGTTTTAATTTGAGCATTATAGTTTGTAGTTCATTAAAATCTGAAGTTGAGAATCTCAAAATATTCAAAAGTCCAACTTCTGACACCCTCTTTACTTTACATATTTTCACAAAAAAAGAAACGTTTTCCTCATGTTCTAATTTTTTGAGATGCACTGTTGCTTTCACAGGCTGCTGCAAGGATTGGTTTCATGAAATAATGGAAATGTATGTTCATTTTTAATGTAGATCCAGACAAAAAAAAAAAAAACTTCGAAGCATCCTACTGAACACTGTGTCATCTACAGAAGAGCTACAAATCATCTCCTGAGCAGGTAGCCCACACACTCTGACAGACACCTGGGATGCATCCCAGCATGCATCTGGTCCTCAGAGCCCCCGTAGTGAGCCCTCATTACCATATCAAAGACCATTTGGGCGTCGCGTCACGGCCAGAGAGGAAAAGAAGAGCAAGCACTTCAGCAGCCTCTCGATTCAATTTTTCACATGGAGTCATTAGAATATCTGCGGCAGGAGATGCAGACGGACGTAAAACACACACACTCAGGTCCATGTTTGTGGGCACGTATGCATCCAAGCTGCTTGTTTTGATTTTCCTATTATTTTTCCTCTTTATGATTAAAATTGCAGGTGCAGAACAGATGAACTCGATCCAGCTATGGGTGTCTCTCATGAATATTCTCATTCAAATCCAGCTCCGTTTTCAGGCACCTGTGCAGCCTGCAGACAACAATACTGTGTCATTACGAGCGATGCTATCACTCTGCTGCCCCCCCCTCCCCTTTCCACAGGAAAAAACACACGCAGGAATACATTCTCAGCAACAATCATTATGAAAGCTGCTCATTGTGGCTCGCAGGGTAGAGCGATACGACAAACAACGCTGCCGGGGTGCGGAATTCTCTTCAACGCGAGCCGCCGCAATATTGTGGAATGAGGATGAACTCTGGAATCCAGATTATCTGTTGTGGATATGGCTTATGTGGAGATTACATTCCACCTCCGTGTGATGGATAATGTCACAAAAGCACAAATTGGACGGGGCCATGTTTGTGTTTGTCGCACGAAAAAGATTAACCAGCGGTTGTGTTTAAACAAGGAGAGCAGTTTTGGTTGGAGTTGAGATTAAAGGCAACCGGATGAAAGGTTTGGAAATCCGCGGATGTGGACAAAATGGAAAAAAAGGGAACAAGAATAATAAAAATGTGCGTATTTATGCAATTTAAATTATTTCATTTATTATATTAGTGTGTCTGAATGTGATTTAAAACACTAAAAACTCATTTTTCTGTGCTATTTTGAAAAAGTAACCCATGCAGAAGCTTCCTAGCAACCAGTGTTTGGCACATGACCCTCGTTTTACACATTTAAGTGTCTCTTGAAGAATCTCCCAGAACAAAGCTGCAGGGAAATGGGGAGTTAGGTTTTGCTTAAACATGATGCCCAAGTACACAGACTGTATTTACATTTAGCTGTAATCTGATTACAATACAAGCTCAGACACTGCATGGGCAATCCAACCATATTCCAGTTCCATTCTCCTGGAAACCAGCTATCTGTGTACAGATTGTGTGTAAACAGGTGCTAAAATATATTTTTTTAAAAAATGCATTGCACACTTTTACTGTTATTTACTAATGTCGTCCAAACTCTACATCATAAAGTGCCAAATCCTTGGACAGAATGCTGGTAATGTTACTTCATTGCAAAAATGTTTTGTCCAAACAACCACAAATTGCAAATTTTTTTTCTTCTCCAGCTCACATTGGTGAAATCAGCTGCTGCTAAATTCTAACACTTGAATCAATTTGCAGCTACGAGCATTTCTGCATGTTCATAAAAGTAAGCGTTCGTGCCCGAGCAGTGATTATGTTAAGTGGCGATGGAAAGGGCCATCTACCGTTGTTTCTTCTCTTTTCTGTTTGTTTGTTTCATTAGCTTCTCCCTCCTCCGTTGCCTCCCTCGTCTATTTGTGAAATCGCTCTCTCAGACAGATTGGAAGCGCCTTGATTTGCGGCGAACAAAGCGAGCCGGCCGGGTTGGAGGGGGATTAGTGCCACTCCAGGACAATTATAATCTGGTCGCTGCCACGGCAACCTTATCTCCCACCTCCCTCCCGACAAACATACATTCTCCTAATTGGCCGCGAGTCTCCGTGTGGAAACGATGGTGCCAACTTCTCCGTGGCCTTGGCCATTCAAATGGTTCTCAATCCTGAAGCCACGTGAGGTAATGGCGGTCAGAGTGGAGGATAATGGAGCACACCTTAGAGTCATTTAACAAGCAGCAGCGTGTTGTACGGAGCTTTATAAAAAACTCAAATGAGGACGTTTGAGATTTTAATGAAGGCCTATTTATCAAAACCTAAAGAAGAAATGAAAAAAAAAATCAAACAGGTTTATCTGCTAAACCAATAAAAGCACTGCTGGGCCACAGGTATAGTTTAATGTCATTGGAAGATACACTCTTTTAGGCTACAATCCAATATTACAATGCAGTAACAGGACAACCCCAATGACAAACACAATATGTAAATATTCTCAAAATGTCACAAAACTGGACATTTATAAATATATCACCTACATATAAAAATTTAAAATTGTTTACTCACTTTGACACCTCAAACTGTCATGGTATTTAATAAATCTGGTTTGTCAGTATGATCATACATGTGCATATAAAGTACATATATACCACGATCAAATCAGTCGATATATTTATATCTGAAATTGCTATGCCAAAAATGCATTTTAGAGGTCATAAAGAGCAGGAAAGGTTGAATACTATTAGAGTCCAACCAAAAAATAAATGTTTAAGATACTCTCTGTACTGTCTGCCGCACATGTAGCAGAGAATGTATCACTCCTGAGCAGACAGCGGTGCGGAGTCAAGCAGTGCTGCTGACTAGCATACGATATGTATATTTCTAGAAAGTTACTAGGCCCATATATATATAAAAACAATGACCTCATCATTTTCATTTTTCAACATCACTACATTACAGCCCTTCCCCCTGACAACCACCATGCCGCTCCTGTTTGTCACGTTTGCTATGTTAGCAACGTAGCTAGTTAGCTATAAGTTGTCAACATGTTTATGTATGTGTATATACAGCATGTGTACGCCAGTATGAAGAACAGTTTTACTCCAAAAGCATGTAATTTGGATGACACAAGATGTGTTTTACGGGTTCAATTGATTCCAGGAAAATGATTTTAACAGCAAAATGTCACAATAACAACAAAATCATTGGTTTAACATTAAAATGACTTTTGTCTGTGTATTGAGGTATCTAGCTTGCTATAGGTTATCAGGATATGTAGATGTATTTATGCAGTCTATAAATTACAAAGAATATTGACTGATATATTAATTTGAGAAATTTTTACTCCAGAAATGCAGTTTGGTTGATCCAATATGTGGATTGCTATGTTAGCGAGGTAGGTAGCTAGCTACCTTTAAAAATGAGAATCTCAACATATGAACAACAGCTTTGATTGGTTGATGGGACATTAAAATGACTTATGTCTGCATAGCGTGGTAGCTAGCTAGCATTGGGTTGTCACTATGTTTATATATGTGCATATACAGTATTTATAGTACAAAGATGATATCTGACATTTTGATAACCCAAGATAAGTTTTATGGGTTTGAATAGAAAGCCACGAGGAGTTTAAGATACAAACGTCACCAGAAAATCAACAGCATTATTTGCTTGGTTAAACATTGAAATGATATATTTTTATGTTTTCCTGACTCTTGTCTCGTAAAGTAGTAATAGCACTTTTTGTATCACTACAAAAAGTGTTAAAGAGCATCTCGGACTCCATTGTCTGAAGCACATGTAGCAGAGCATGTGTCACAGCTGAGCACACAGTGGTGCGGAGTCAAGTGGTGACTGGTTCATGAAATATATTGCTGGAAGTAAATAATGACCCCACCATTCTTCCTTTTCAAGTAAGTCTTACATGAAAGGATATATATTGGCTGATATATCAATAATATATATTCTTTCTCTCTAAAATCAGTATGCACCAGATAGTGGAGTCATAAAGAATATGTGTTTTTTTAAATTACAGACTTTGAAATTCATGGTTTTCTTCTTTTCTTTGATCCATAGCCAGAATAATTTTCCAATAGCCGCCGAACTTGATCAAAACTTTACTGTAGTAGTGGCAGATGAGAAACCACTCATGATGTTGTTTTCATCTAGTGTTAAGAGCTCACTGACATTCCTTCAACACACAGCATTTCAGAGGACAACAGATATTTTTTAATTTTAAAAAATGTGACATTGTGGATACCACGGAGTTCATCAAAACACAGCTTCAAGGTTTTGAAACTCTTCACGACATAGTGAAGATATAAAAGCGTTCTCCACCATGAATTCATAAATTCAAACTAAACATACCGAGCGCACAAATTTCTAGTTTGAGGGAGTGATTTGTAATTTGAGGGAACAAATGACTGATTTGAGGAAAGAAGGTCAAAGCAGAGGAGAGGACATGATGATCTATTGCATTTTTTTTTTTAGTTTGTGTGCTTGGCTTGTCGCATAATAGTAATAAATAGGTGAATTAACAAATTTAAACCAATCCATGTCCCTCCAAACAAGTCCCAGGCATCCTGCTAACGATCAGTCACATCCTGCACAATGTATCCAAATCGTTCTTTTATTTTATAAACTGCACCGAGGGAAAGAAAAGCACACATTTCCACCAAACGCATCACGTAAAGATGCTTACTAAAGCTGCAACGATGTCCTGAATTCCATAAAAAAAGAAAAAGGAGGGGTGAGAAAAAGGACTTTCGCTGTCTCAATTTCTCAGAAGCACAACAGGAATTTGAAAGTGCAGTCACGAATCGCCAAAGACCCACAATGAACAGCGGGAGATGTGCTGATTCACTCGGAGAATACTGAACCAGACATGAAGACCGGCTGCTGGCTCAACCTCTAACGCTAATCTGCCTTTTTCTCCTCGTTATCATTAACATTTCAGTGTCAATAAACCGCCTTAATGTTTGTAAGTGAACCAAAACTCCAGGCAGTAATTAAACCCTGAAATTTCTGTATAAATTAACTGATACACTTTTAGTTTCTTCCATTAAAATAGTGCCTTCCCACCGTAAAATACCTTAGATGTACCTTCACTCTCACTGATTCATCCCGAATGTGCAGAACTTTCCATGCTAACCGCTCGGCCCCCCATCGATAACTTCTACTGATGGTGTATTTAATTCAATTAAAGTCAGTCAGGCTGTGATTTTGCACAAGAACGTTCAAGCAGAAGTTAATCAGTGGACTTCCACCAAGGAGACTCGAGTTCAAGTCCCATCCTGGACCATAATTCTAGTTTTATTTTTTCATTTGTGTTTTCAGTCAGTGTTTGGTTTCAGCACCAAAACTACTTAGTTAGGCTTGGAAAAGGATAATGGTTTGGGTTCAAATACACCCTGTGGCTACATTTCCCACATCTTGTAATGCTCTGTTGTATATTTATAGGGTGACAAATGCCCCAGAGACTTCAGAGGTGCTTATTCACACTATGTTGGGTTTACTTTGTGTTTATCAATGATCAAAATGGATGATATCTTAGCCTACTTAAAGGTGGAGGAGGTCCCTGCTGGGCTTTATGTACAGGAATGATCTGCTGTTGTAGCAAAATTTAATTTGTACTTGGATGAAATGTATTTGTAATGTGACGATCACAATCATATCTGGGCATGACTGTTGACCAGAGCACATAATACATACGTTTTCTACTATTTTGTTATGGTATGGGACTATGTTGTGACCAACGTCAAGCATCAAGGTCTAATAACATCGAGACCGTGAGGAGCGTCCGTTGTCTTCACGAGAAAGGTGAAGCTGTGCTGTGTGAAGGACAGATGTTATTATACACCAATCAGCAACAACATTATGACCACTGATAGGTGAAGTGAATAATGTTGATCATCTTAGTACTATGGGGTGTTTTGCTGGAAAACCTTGGATTTAAGCATCTGTGTCCATGAGACTTAGACACCTAAATAAACCCTGAACAAGCACACTCCTTCATGCAAATATCACTGGTCTACCCCTGCAGGAAAATGCACCCCACCACATCGCAAACACAGCAAACAATCAGCAACATGTTGGGGAACATGAGAATCGCCCAACATCTTGATTTGACCTCCAAACTTCCTGATTCTGATCAAGTATCAACAGGATGCAGTGGAACACATTTGATTCCCAGAGGCCCCACTGCACAAGCCAGAGAACCCAAAGGATCCACTGCCAACATCCTGTCCAGAGCCCATAGAACACCCTGAGAGATCCTCTGGTCCAGATCCCATAGAACACCCTGAGACGTCCTCTGGTCCAGACCCCATAGGACACCCTGAGACGTCCTCTGGTCCAGACCCCATAGGACACCCTGAGACATCCTCTGGTCCAGACCCCATAGGACACCCTGAGACGTCCTCTGGTCCAGACCCCATAGGACACCCTGAGACGTCCTCTGGTCCAGACCCAATAGGACACCCTGAGACGTCCTCTGGTCCAGATCCCATAGAACACCCTGAGAGGTCCTCTGGTCCAGACCCCATAGAACACCCTGAGAGATCCTCTGGTCCAGATCCCATAGAACACCCTGAGAGGTCCTCTGGTCCAGACCCCATAGGACACCCTGAGACATCCTCTGGTCCAGGCCCAATGGTTCAGAGCATTTTTGACCACATAAAGGGGACCAACACAATATTAGGCAGGTGGTCATAATGTTATGCCTGATCAGTGTGAGTTTGCATTTCTTGTTTGAATCTTGGTCAGACCTCTGAACATGAGCCTGGTGTCGGAGCTGAAACATTCACTCTGCTTTCCCTTCTTTATTATTAACTGTTACTCCTTTTATTCTTCAATAAATTGCAAAGACAAATACTGTCGCACCATGACAGCTTTTGCTACGGCTCATCCAGATTTTCCACAACATCTGCAACATTCAATTAGATAGTAATTCAAGGACACGCGATCTAACCAGAAACTGACTCTGAAAAATAACGGAGAGGATTGGTCTCTTAGGTTTGTTCCATATGAAACCCTGAATGTTTGAATCTGTGCTTTTGGGCTAGTCCTTGGTACACTGGACTTTCAAGGTGGAAATACTCAGCAATGGTGTTTTTCACTCATATTGTGTCTTCTAGCACAAAAAAAAATCACCATATGGACAAATTTACAAGGCAAAAACACCCTTGACTTTCATCATTTTGATTAAACATAATAGACAAAATACACCTCCAAAACATCTACGAGACACAAGGAGATATTTCAAAATAGTCCGATTTGTAGCATTGACTTTATTAAAACAGATTGTCAGATAAATTGGCGTCAGATGCTTAATTTGTGTCTATACACACACACACACACACACACACACACACACACACACACACACACACACACACACACACACACACACACACACACACACACACACACACACACACACACACACACACACACACACACATGAAATCATGCTGATGTTGTTGGAAGCCACAATACTGGACTTGATTAACAAGTTCTTATTCCCAATGTTACTTAAACTCTAGTGATGGTGAATCTGTTTATTGTCCAAAACTGACAAGCTGTCCATCAAAATCTTAATATTCTTGCTTTAATATGTCTTAATATGTCTCATCCAAGTCATAATAATTGTGGAAAAATGGACTTCAACTGGACTTCTGGTTGCTTTTTACTTTTTAGGGCTCTTTTTATGGGATCAATTATATTTTGCATTCTCACACCTTCACTTGACAAAGTAAACGGCTTGTCTATGGTTGTATCAAAGCAGATTATATTCCGTTTAGTTTCAGGATGGTCTCTTTGACATCAACAGCAGCATTTATCTGTAGATTCCTACAGAACAGAATCTTGTTTTTTTCTACTTAAACTAAAAGCTCCAATGGTCACTTAAATTCTCAGTCTGAGTGACTTTCGGTTTGTGATTTCAAAAACAAACTGGCATCTGTGAAAAACCAGCAAGACTCCCTATTTACCATCAAGTGCAATTATTCCGTCAATTTATATGAATGTCCAAATAGTAGATTTGTAGTGTCAGTGGGATGGAAAAAAGCCCCTTTGTGCAACTCTACACCAGTCAGCGATGTGCAAAATGGTGCTAATTATCAAGCATGTGTTCATTATAAGCTATCCAGTTTCAATTATAAAAGTTCCTTCTAAAAATCCTCGTAAATGAAGCAGGCAGTTTAAACTCTTTATATTTGCATGTAAGTTGACACTGTTTCCGTGCTGTTCCTACTCATTCGCTGCACTTCTGATGGATTGTCAGGTGCATAAACTTATACAGGCCCACAATCATTTATGATCTGTTTTACTGTTCCGACTGTTTGTCTTTACTGATTTTACTGCACACCATTTCCCCCGTTACCTCTCCTGCCGCCACAATAAATTTTCAGGTTATCTCCATTTCAAATGTGCGCAGGCATCAATGAGAAAATGAGAATTCATCTCTCTGCCTGCAAAAAAAACCAAAAAACCAGCCCTCAGACCTGCAGGCCTGTTCAAGTCAAGCTTGAAAACAAATCATCTCCTCTGCACTGTTGTGAAACTTTGCTGTTTTTCTCTCTCTCCTGTATTTTTAACCTGTCATCCGTGATGTAGTATGCTAATATTCTTATTTTACAGTGTATGATAAAACTAGAATAAACACCGTACTGCGGGGATGATGGATGCTTCGGCGCCGGTTGCTTTTGCTCCGTCTGGCAGCCCGAGATGGAGGGATTTTCTCTGCCTCTCTCTCCGACTACTGAGCTTCGATTGGTCATAATTGGCTCCAGTTTGCAGCTACGTATTGATCACCTCGATAGACCCTCCATCCCAACCCTCTCCTTCTTCCAACCTCCCGACTCTACTCCCTCATTGTCTCCCCCGCTACCCTCCCTTTTATTTATTTATTTTTCTCCTCTCCAACCATTTCTTTCTCAGCTGCTGCCGCTTTGATAAGCGTGGTGAATGGCGTGCCGTCATCGGTGCAGACTAACTCCTGAATCGATGGCCGAGTGCAGATGCTCAGTGGTCTGTTTGCCATGGAGTTGGTGGAGAATAGCAAAGCTGTGAGATGAAAGCCGAGAGAGGTGGCAGTACGAGATACTTACTTTATTGGCTGCTTTGTTTTTCTATCGATTGACTCGAGTGCAGTTATAAAGACTGTACTTCCACAGAGCTCTGAACCGGCCAACAGCTTCATGAACATGCATTTTTGGTGTCTAATTGAGCCTCCTTTATATTTTTTTACAAGTTATTAAAGCATTTTGTTTCAATTCAAAGTGAAAAGAAAACGTGTACTCACGTCGGCGACCCCGGCCTCCAGGATGCTGACCTTGGCCTCCTTCTCCAGATCAGCTTTCTGCTGAACTGTAAGAAGAAAAAAAAGAAAACAAAAACAAAACACAGCCATCAATGAACTGAAAAATTCAAACACAGATTTGTTTTATGGAAAACAACGATCGTATTCAGTGAATGTGAAATCAGGCAGAAAAAACAGCCTTCCAACACAGAACGTCGCTGTACTTTTCCTCTTCGTACAGTTTAAGCCGGATAAACTTTAATATTTGATTAATCCCCGGCGTCGGCAATAATGTGCAGCATCCACGTGTGTGCGGCCGCTACAATTAATCAAAGGTCCAAATTCTGCCAAACAAGCTTTTAAACTCCATGCTCGACTGATTCACAGAAAATCGATGCTCCCTCCTTCCTCCTGAGCTTTAACACGCGACATGCAAGCAGAACCAGAACCTCGTTTATCCAAATGCCAAGCAAATGCAGTTTGGTTGCATTTACTGATGACTGATAAAGATCCTGAATAGGGAAAAAATGAGCATTTTTGCATTAAGAAGCCACAGAATTCAGATATTTTTCAAAGAAGGGGTGATAACTTGGATATTTTATATGTTTTTATGTCCTTATGTTTCGTATACGGATCTAAATAGATTTATGATTAGCTTTGCTGTTTATTGTAGCAGACTGAGAGCTACTCCTTTGTACCAAACCATTTGTCTGGTGCCAAAACGTTGTCAATAAATCTACTTTTGCAAGTTAGACAGTCTGTTTGAAATGTCCTTGTCATGTCCCATCCTCCCAAGGATTTTATTTTTATATATATATATATATATATATATATATATATATATATATATATATATATATATATATATATATATATATATATATATATACACACAAACGTGGGAAAAACATGGATAATTCAAGTGGTAAATGTGCTTAATCTGATGTTTTAGTTAAAACTACAAAATAAGAGCATTTCTCCATTCACAACGCTGCTCTTATCCTTTAAGCTAGAGTGGCTGGATGCTGTGAAATTTGGATTTTAGCAGACAGATTATCTATATTACGGTTCACATGAAGCGTTTTTACACAATATATAGTCTTATCTCCAGCCTGTGCAGTCAGTAGGTGTTGAAAAGTAAATCTGCAGCAGGTAAATGGTCATTATGAAGCTTTCTGTGACTTTTGTGCTGTTTCTTTCCACTTCAGTATTTCTAAATGTGCGTCACTGCAGCTAACCTTTAAACTAAAGAGCCTGACCTACGCTGAAATTTGGATTTTATCAGTCGAGTGGTGCCGTGGAGGTGATGGCGTGAGCTCTTCAGACACAAACATTTGCCAAATTAGCCCGACAACACCTCCACAGGGCGCAACAACGAGCTCTGCTGCTCCAGATCCAAATGAGCTATTACTGTAGCATATCCTCACTTTATGAAATCTGAATTCCTAACCTGACCTACCGGCAGGCAAATATTAAAACAAACTTCCACACAAATAGAATTAAACTCCGCATGCAGTGTTTTTGTTTTTTTTTTTTTACCCCCCATCAGCTTAAAGGGAAACAAACGGAGGGCTACAATTGAAATTCACGGTGGATCTCATATTAAAGCCAGAACAAAATGTTATGAAAAAAAAAGGAAGGGCACATAATTACATTCACTTTGCTTTGCATCTGAATACACTGGTGTGGAGACAGAGAGCGAGTCTCCTTTGTTGACACACCAGGCAGATGAAGGATATGCAAATAGCGAGCCTTGACTCTGCTTTAGTCCTCCAAATTCGCCAGCAGCTTTTATAATTAGTCTTTCAATCTGTCAGAGCATAATTCACTGGTCAATTTGTGCCATGTGTTGTGCAGCCGCAGATCTTGACCACGGTTGAAATCAGCTGCAGTGTAGAAAATCCCACAGAACAGTCAACCTGAAACGCCTCAAAGCAACACTTTGCTGCTGGTTAAATACGTCTCGGTCGCTGTGTGGCGCCTTTAAAGAGCGCCGTAATATGACAAATGCACTCATCTGGGCTTCTCACGCTGCAATAAAACCACAGTGAAGTGTTATTGTGGTGGCTGACTGGTCGGCATCCAGGATCCAGACAAAGACGTATGAACACCTGGTCTGCGATGGCCAAGTGGGCCGACATGTCTTAATAGTGCTGTCAGTGTCTGCAGCCTCCCTCCGCTGACAAATAGGAGCTGAAGTGGCTGAATTGGTTTGTCAGCGCCGTTTCTTCTTCTTCTCCTCCTCCTCCTCTTCGTCGCCGAGGAGCATCTGAATAGACTTCAGGGTTACAAGAGTCCGATGGAGACGTCGGTCGCTCCTCGTTTGGGTCCTTGGAACTCATCAGCACCATCTCAGGTGTTTTCCATCAGACAGAAACACTTGTTGTGGCGTTGCTAAACTGGCCGCTGCCTACAATTAACCGTTGCTTTGCTCTTAGAGAACACATGAATAATTAGTTCATTTTCACAAGATTTATTTTTTTTCAGTTTTTAAAGCTGTAGGCACATTGTTGTGGAAGTTCAGTGAAGTTGAGAACAGATGAGGAGGCAGATACAGAGAGACACACTGGAGACACAGATGACTGAGGTTTACTGATATCAGGAGAAGTAACACCAACAGAGCAGCAGTTAATGCAAGCAACGGCAGCATCAGTCCCGAGGATTCTCTCTGATCTTTGGGTATATATAGTAGTCGGGAGACGGGACAGATTTAGGCTACAGAACAATATGGAGACAACTCTTCTGCTTAGTTATGTCAGAATAGACAATATCTAACCTTAAGCAGAGCAGAGACATATCTTCCTCCTACAGCGTCTGCCTGTCACAACATAATCTGGGATGACGTCAGCTAACAGCTGCAAGGAAATACCTTAGAAAAGGGAATGCATCATTTCTCCTTCACACTTAGTTGCTGAACTCTCTTAACCCTGAACGACAAAACTCTGTCAGCAGGTTAGAAAGGAGTGTTTGTCTTTACAAAAACACGTAATTTACACCATTTATCACAGCCAGAAACAGTAAAAACAGAAAGAATAGTTGGATTTTCAACTTTCCTGACAGTGTTTGAAATAATCAGCTGAGTCTTTAATTGAGTCTGAGCTTAAAATGGTGATATTTCATCAAAATCTATTTATTTGACATGTCTCATTTAAAAAGTCACAAAAAATGAAATGTTTGTTCTAACTACATTCTATAAAAAACAAAGAAACAGGAGAGTGCCCAGCGCTCCTGAGCAGGTATGAGTGACTCACCTGCAACTAATGGACATGTGACAAAAATTCACGGCCTTTTTAGATGAACTGCAGGCAGTGTTTACAAAAAGCATGAAAGCCAGTGGCGTTTTCTCTACTTTTAGCCATTGTTTTGATGCTTCTATAGAGGTGTGAGACTTTATATTGAGGTGAAAAATGAGCTCACAGTGAGTGAAACTGTGACAGAAGCAGAAGAAACGCCCAGCAACTGTTTGCTCGATAAGTTAAACAGTCTGAAAGTATATGAAAGGGATTCTCCGCTGCATTTTTACGTATCCACCATCATCTAGAGCTGAGTTTAACAAAACTAAACACTTGGTTTAGTGTCCAGCTGCATCATAAAGTATAGCGGCTGTGTAAAAGCTGCTGTGTCATTGGTTAGTTTGCGTTTTTTGTGGCATAAGAAGGAAGGTCACGACAAAAAGGTTGTGTTTCAGCTTTTAGTAAAAATATTTAAATGGATCTCGTGCAGCTTGCTGAAAAATGCAGATATGGCTGTTTTTGTTTATTCCAGATATCACATCTCAGAGTGAAAAGGTTCATTTTGATGGAGATAAGGCTGGGGAGCGGTTTGTTTGGAGGTTTGTTTTCAGCCTCTGCGGCCATAAGCTCTGGACTCTAGAGGTAAATAATATATTATTTGCTTCACGTCGCTGATAAACATCTGTTTTTATTTGCCTGATGCTGTTAATCCTTTTGTTTGGTGTGTTTTCCTTCTGAGGCTGTTGTCACTTGCTATGAGTGAAAGCTGTCGCCGTGCCAACGCTCCGATTTCTTCCCCCCGCAAAAAAAAAAATGTTTTAAAGGATTAATTAAGTCGAAATGAAACACAGACGGAGATGAAGTGCAGACTCTGTTGCCTAAAGTGCCTTTGGTAATTGGTGAGGCGAAACCTATTTGAGTTGCATCTGCAGGAAAGTCTAATTGACACACACACTTTTAATTCCTGATACAGATTCACAGCCTGCCATAAACAAACATGAAAGCACGATTTTCCTTGCAAGGGAATGTGAAAACTCGGCATCAACACGGACGTCCGTCTGCCTCCCTGGAGTGAGTTGCACGGCGGCCAGCGAGCGTGACGGCATCACAGCCGCCCGGCTCCCTCTAATTAGCCGACAAGTCTTTGGAGCTCCCAGTACCTGGACACCGAAACGTAGCCAGGAGCCGTCCGGACCGTCCACTCCTCTTCTCTCCTGCAGACTACAAATGAGTCGGATGAGAGCGCTGCTATGAGCGGGCCAGCAGAGGTGCTTCGTTTGTACCCCGGCGAGCTTTCCCTCCAAAACCCAAATTGGATCCATTTTTAAGGGGCTGCAGTGGGCCGGGCGTCGCGATCAGATCGACTGGCGACTTTTCTTCAGGCCTGACAGGCGGCGCGGCGTGAAAATAAGCTGTAATGTGACAAAATGGGAACGAAGCGGCGATGGACTGCAGACCGAGAGCAAGCTGAAGGGAAATGATCTATACTCAGATTATTCTCCTTTTCCTCCATTTCAAGAATATTCCATCTTGCATTGTGCCTCTCAGATACATTTGGACTGCAGGGAAAAATTGGGCCCGAAGGAAGTAACATGGACCAAATCTCATTTCTACAAAAGGGGCCCCTTTATTTTCCCTCCAAAACACACGGAGGCGCTTCATTTGTCACCGGTGACGCCCCCGTCCTGAATTTTGCTTTATGTTAACTCAATGTATCTGAGGCGCCTAGAGGGAAACACAGCGAGTGCCGGGGATTCAGAAATGCTTCATTTTTCACCGTTGACAAAAGGGAAAGGCCCGGGCTGGCTCCACGAGTCCTGGACCAACAGAATAGATGCTTTCCAAGCACCGAGGGGTCGTTATTTCAACCACTAACCACCCCCAACCTCCACACCGCTCACTCACCCTCCCGGGTACATTTCAGGAGCCGAATAATGAGAAGAAAACAACAGCCATCTTTCAAAAAAAAAACAAAAAACAAAGGCACAGAGAGCAGCTCGGTGCCATCACTGCAGTGACACAGTGCAGGGATGTAATCACATTAGTTGATCACAGGAGCGACGCTCCCCGGGCAAATTAAAATATATAGCCGGATGGTTTTGTTATGTGTCTCTGCAAGATCTGCTCGGATGCTCCAAACATCACTGAAACTCTTGCAGATAATAAAAAACGGCAACAGAGAGGGAAAAAAACATTGCAGCTGAAAAAAATCTGCAACTAAACACAAAAACGATAATAGATATATCACAGATCTTAAGAGAAGTGAAATCTTAGCAGTTTATATACAAATATACAAGAAATTAGGTTAAAATGTCCTTTAGGAAAACTTTTTTTTCCCACTGAAATAAAATTTAAGTGTTACACAGGTGAACTTAATCGATCCAATTATCTTAATGTGAACACAAAATCTGAATTTAAGTAAAACGAATTGGGAATGAGGCAACATGTTCCACTAAAAATGAAAGGAATGTGATCAAACTGCAAGTTAAAAGAGACGAAAGCGCATCAGTGGAACAGATTCTGCAAATTTACCATCAAAGAAAGTCACTTGAACTTTACCAAAAGAATTTTATGACATCTGCTGCTACAAAAATGGACAATATTAGTGCATAATTATCAAAATCTCCAACAAAATGCTGAAAAACTGCAGCAAACTGACAAAACCATGACAAATATTCCAGCCTACATAAACCACTTCTGTACATTTGCAGTTGGAATTTAGCTTTTCAAAGCTAAACCCTTCAGTAATGGAGCAACTGCTGTATTTTTTCACTAAAAGTAATGTGATTAAACTGCAAGTTTAAAGAGACGAAAGCACATCACTGGAACAAATTCTGCAAATTTACCGTAAAAAAGTCATTTGAACTTTAGCAAAAGAACTTGATGACATCTTTTGCTATAAAAATGGACAATATTAGCGTGTAATTATCACAATCTTCAACAAAATGCTGAAAAACTGCAGCAAACTGACAAACACATGACAAATATTTCAGTCTACATGAACCATTTTCATATGTTTGCAGTTGGAATTCAGTTTTTAAAAGCTAAACCCTTCAGTTACGAAGCAACTGCTGTATTTTCACCAATTTCTTCACACAAATAAGTGATAATCCTGCACAAAACACACACTTTGGATGTGAACTCTTCACGTTCTAATCAACACTAGAAGTCACGAGGGTTCGTGTCACATCAGATTTTTCCTGTCGTTTGTTCAGCAGCATCTTAACTAGATATGGTTTCGCTCTCACTTGCATTAATTCGATTTCCGATATCAACTTTTCAGCCTTCAATCTGTTCCTTGTTGATTCCTCCCCCCCCACAAGACACACAGCTCCGGGTTTTGTTGCCTGCAGAAATTGTGGGATGCAGCATGAACCTGTAGCAGGCGATGTGTTGGGTGGGGGGGCTGCATGAAAACAAAGCCACGTGTAATTAAATTCAAAAAGCAGGGGGCCGGAACGGCATCCTGGGGCCACCTGGGGGATGGGAGGAGCACTGGATGGGGGGGAGGATAGGAAGAAGGAAGAAAGAAAAACAGGAAAGAGGCAAGAAAACAGGATGGAATGATGTGGAGGAATTGAGAAAGTGACAAAAAGAACATCAGACTTTCTACAAGTGTAAAAAAACTCGCTATAAAGACACTTTCAGCATCTAGAAAAACTGATATGTTGCATCACATCAGTGTTGATTTCTGTCAAACAGCAGCGAAGTTTATTCTCAAGTGGTGAAAAAAAACCCGCTGAATGTGGCGATTTGCACACTGGGAGCAGCACGATGCGTCTCGGCTAAAGCACCGTCTGACAATGCAACAGGAGCATGTGAATAAATCCAAACACTTATTCTGACAGGAAGGTGGAGAACACACCGAGCGCTTCCCCTTCAGACGAAGCACAGGAGACGTCTCATGGCTCAGCGGCTTGTAAAAAGCAAGAAAAACTGCACCAGAGAAAAAAGAAAAACCTCCTTCTACCGGCTGCAGCAGAGTTGTGTGAGTAAAGACATGTAGAGTCGAATATAACACCCAAAACTTCACAAAAATCACAAACATTTCACTAATTTCAGGTGAGTTTCTGTCACTGCAAGTGGAAAAGTTCAAACTGTTCAGCACAAATGTTGCATTTCTTCCAGCAATCAAAAAACTCAATGCGCTTTGCTGTTTTTTGCCCTTTGAAACTGGTTTGCATGCAATTTTGTCGTACATGTACAACAACAAATGACAATATTCCAATTCTAAATGCTTGGTTAAGTTGAAGCGCCAAAACTATTTGGTTATGTGGAGGAAAAATAGAACGACTTGAATTAAAATCCTTTAAATTACAAGCTTCAGTTCATCTAAAATATGAGTATTTGGCTGCGAAAGGAGTGAAAACGAAGCAGTAAGTTGTTGAAAGACAAAAAAAATGCTCATTTTGGAAAATTGTGGGTTAGATTTATAATAACCATTAATGAAAATCATTTGTGTATATGTGTATTTTTGATGCTAGTGACGGGTGCATCATAAAAAATGTGGAATTCCTTTAAACACTCTTGTAAAAGGCTGTTTAGTTGACATTTCAGGAAAGAATATAGTCTGAATTTGCTTCCTCCAATATCATGATGGAGCCTCTTCATTGGTTAAGTTGAACCGCCAAAACTATTTGGTTATGTGGAGGAAAAATAGGACAATTTGAAGTAAAATACAATAAATAACAAGCTTCAGTTCATCTAAAATATGAGTCTTTGGCTGAAAAAGGAACGACAGGGAAGCAGTAAAATAAACTGTAACGTTAGGCCGATTTCTGACAAATATAATCCGGGATAAAATGCACTTCCTTCAAAATGTTATTGAGAATGCAGTTCAGTTGTAAAGTTTATTTTTAGAGATGATGTTGGTGAACGTTGCATTTTGTTTTCCATTTAAAATGCAAAAGTGAAGAAGATTGAGGACATTTCACTCGTAGAAAGACTAAAAAATTATCATTTGGGAAAATTGTGAGTTAGATTTGCAGTAACTATGAGTAAAAATCATTTGTTTATGAGAATATTTTTGATGCTAGTGACGGGTGCAACATAAAAAGCGTGGAATTTCACCCGTGTGAAAGGCTGCCTAGTCGACATTTCAGGACAGAATAAAATCAGAATTTGCTTCGTCCAATTTCATGATGGAGCCTCTTCATTGGTTAATTTTAAGCGCCAAAACTATTTGGCTATGTGGAGGAAAAATAGGAAGATTTGTATTAAAATACGATAAATCACAAGCTTCAACTCATAGTCTGAATTTCCTTCCTACATCATCACCATGGAGCCTCTTCATTGCCTTCAAGTTAACATCAGAAGTACAGACCAAACCTCTAATAATGTCGTTAATAATGATGTTTTAGCAGATCCACCAACACAACAACAACCATAATGTGTTTGTTTCCGTCGCTGTGCCGAACGCCGCTTTAATTGATGACATTTAGCGCTTCGCTTCTGCTCCGTTTGATTCATTCACACTTTAAAAGGCAGGTATTAAACACCTCTGCTGGTTTACATAAACAATTCATTAGGCTGATATGACACCAGGGACCCAGCAGGAAAACATATCCCGACCGCCCACAACAATTAATGACCTCGCATTAGCCGCCGCCTCGCTGCGCCGAGACAGGAAACCGTCCTCGAATAACAAGCGTTTATTAGCAGATCGCCTCTCGCAGCGTGAAAAATAGTGTAAATTGGCGATTAAAAAAAAAAAAACTCTTTTATTGGCCAGCGCCTTCCAGTTGGGAAGTCTGTAAAAGAGGTTTTCTTTCTGAGAGGTAATCGTCATGAAAACTAATATTCCCAAAGTGGAGGTGACCTTTTATGAGTCTTGAGTCATAAAGCCCAATTCTGCACAAATGGAACTGACCTCCAGCATGTGGGAGAAAAAAAAATGAAATAAAACTCTGTTCTGGCCTCAAAAATGTGACAACAAACTGGATTTGTGCAAATTGTGCCTCCAGTCTTGACTTTTTCCCACGTAGCCACCTGCACTCTCCTCTTCTTCACCTCTTTACTTTCCACATCCGTTTGCTTTTCCCTCCTTTTCTTTTCTTTAGAGCTGCTACTCACTTTTTTGAAGGTTTGTCACTGAAAAGAAAAAGACTCCTTCCCTCCACGGCAAAAGACACACAGAAAGTCGTCTTTGGAAACAGAACTTTGAAACATCGTAGAAAAAAACTTTGTAAAAAAATGTTTGTCTCTGAAAGCATAGAAAATTTTTTAATGTCAATTTCAATGACTTTTTTTTAAATGACAACTTATACTAGTGTTTCTCAAAGTGTGGGGTGCACCCCCACCAGGGACGACTAGGAGGAAAAAGGTTTGTCTGTGCGGAACTAATTAGTCCGAACTCCTGAGAAATGCATCGTTGATGTGCAACTGGAACACCAGCGTACTTGATGACGTCACCACCTCGGCTCATCGACTCTGGTTGTCTTTACCGCAAAATAACGAAATTGAATCAGATATAATATCACAATCCTGCATATTCATGTTTTAAAATATGTACGCTTTTTTACAAAGTTCAGGAAAAAACTGCGTTAAAAATCCCCATGGAATAACTGGGAAGTACTTCCAAATCCAGCCATCTTTGGAACCTTGCAGCTCTGGCAGACTTTACTGCAGAAACGTCAGTGAAAGTTAAATGGGTCAAAAGGCTTTGAATGTAATTCATTTTAATCCATGTTTTAACATCTCTTACAGTTTTTACGCAGTTGAAGTTTCAGTTTCACGATTTTTTGGATAATCCAATTTTTTCTTAAGCTAGAGTGTGGGTTTTTTTTTTGTTTGTTTTGGGAAAAAGTGCAGTTAACCTCGTCTCCTCACAATTTCTCCTCTACATGAACAATTTATATATAAAAATTGAGAAATATTTGTCCTCTTTCACCCACTGTGAGTCTCACTGCTGTAGGATTTATAGTGTTTTCATGAATGAGATCAGAGCTCAGAGTAGATCAACCAAAACTCTTGTTGACTCCCATCATATCGGAGCTCTAAATTCAGAAACGGTGAGTCTCTTCAACCAGCCACCAAATCTGTATAAAACACAATACGGACATTAAAATGCATCAACTGGTTCAAAACAAGATTGTGCTTCACGCTTTTTCCGATTCAACATGTAGTTCTTGAGCTGTGGGTCTAACTGTTTGAAGGTCTAATCCTCAGTCTGTCTGCTCTGTTCACTGCAAGCAGCCAGTGACTCACAGCTGATTGGCTGATTGACGCACTTTCAGAGTAAAAGCTCAAGCATGTTGAAAGTACTGCTGAGGGTTTATGAAACAAGCTGGCACTTATTATGTGTCTTCCAGCACGTAAATTTTATTTGTGTCTTGATATCCTCCTCTCCTTCTGTTATTTCATCTATATTGTATATATAGTGTGTAAACTTCACCTCTTTAATTTATAGCTGTGTTTTCTTGCTGCTGTGACATTGCAAATTTCCCACTGTGGGACTAATAAAGGTGTTTGATTCAATTCAATAATAAAAAACAAAACAGAATTGACTTGTTAATGTGGTAAAAAAACAACAAAATTTCTAAATTTTACAGGAGGAATTTTTTGTTTAATAAAACTTTTCAGAATTTAAACTAAAACTCCATTTTTCCTTTCTCCCCTCTTCGATCCGTTACATGAAACTTCCTCCATTTTACTGCTCAAGCGCCTGAAACTCTCACTTTTTCCTAACTTTTCCTTCCTCCTTCTCCTCCTTCTTGTCCCGTCTACATTCTCCTTTCCATCTATCTCCTTCTAGATCCAGTTTCTCCACATCTCTTCTCATCTCGCCTCTATCCTCTTCTGACTTCCTGCCACCTCTTTCTCCTCCCCCCCCAGCAGTGGAGGGTTGGTGGGGGGTGTTTATAGGCCTGATAAGTGGCAGATGACGATCGCTTGGCTAAGCCGGAGATAAGGCTGCCAAAACCGGGGGCCGCCATCGATCAAACCTCCCGCGAGCCGAGCCGGGCTTCACCCAGCCGAGGAGGCAGGGCAGGCGTGGAAAAGGTAACGGCTCTCTATGTTCAGATGCAGCAGGACGTCCCTGACAGACCGGCTGCTGTTTGTTTTAGAGTCAGATGTTCCTGCATCAGGTCCAGTTAGACAATGAGTGCAAATGACATGAATAGAAACTGAGGAGCTTTTTTTAAAATGATGTGATTTATTTCAGACATGCCACAGTATTATAAATACACAAAAACAAAAAAATAATGTCTGAAATGAGTGGGATGAAGTTCAACTTATTAACCCACCGCATGTCTGTTCATCTCATATCTTACTGTTTACTGTTAGCATCAAACCTTCTACTTATATAGATATTCAGAAACTCCTGATCCCATTTGCTTTTCCACACTGTTGTATTTTTCAAGCAATCTTTTGTTGCATTTTTTGCTCATTTTGAGATCATCATCTAGACTGTTCCATAAGTATACCCCACAAATTTCTACTCTCCATGAGTAAAATGGCTTTTAAAAAGAATATTTCTTATTAATTCACAGTTTCCAACGTTGTTTCTGAACAGTTGTCGTAGGTTCTGGGGGAATAACTTGCTGTTTGCTCTCAATGTTATGTATGTTCGCTCTAAATTTAACTAAATCGATAAATTTAATAAAGTATTTGTTGTGGAAAACATTAGAATTAGATGTAGAACTATATCTGCACTTGTGGTGTGACTAAACCCAGGAAAGATATCGATAATTATCTTCTTATTACTCATTACTATAGTTCGGTTTAAACACATCAAAATAGTGATGACAATTGAGAGTTCACACTGAAAAAGTAAATGGACTACAGTGGAAAGTAAGACTTTAAAAATCTAATTCTTAGCCATTGTGACGTTCAGAATTTGATGTAATCAAATATGTATAATAACAGTCACCTCTCCGGTCAGCAGAAGGTGTAGGAGAGAGAAAAATGAAGGAGTGCTGACTGAGTAGTAGGTTTAAGAAGTAATTAAAGTCTCTCAAACACTCTGTATCTCCCAGTCGACCCTTCAGAGACCGTTGAGATCTGATCAGGACAGATGAGTGAGTAGGAAGCAACAAGTCACGTGATTCTCGGTGCTTCTGCAGCTGAAATGCTCACATTTATATAATAATGACTAATAAATGTGCTGTTTTCTTACGTGATGCGTTCTTACTTTCAGTTCCAGTTTACTTATGTGATGCACAGAAGTAGAGATTAAAGATTTCCTGAGTTTGCAATCAAAGTCTCATTTTTGTGTCAGAAAGTTGGACATATTACTTCCTGGATTCTGGTTGTCACAGTGAGGTTTCCAGGCAACCAGAAGCATTTCACAGCACCAGGTAAACTATTGTTTGTTTCAGCATGTTTTTAACCCTCTGAACCCCTGAAAGACATTTCCTGCTCCTGTTGCGTTTTTTCTGGAAACAGAACAATCAGGACTAGAATTAGAGAGAATTAAAAAAAAAAATGTCTCCTGTGCAGTATGATACAGTCAAATCATAAAAAAGAATGATTACTAATTTAATATAAATTGAGAGAAAAAAGATGGAATCAACATGTAGAACATGTGCCCAAAAACACTTTGAAAATGGCGGATAGTTTACTGCTTATGCTTTAATTTGTTTGGAGGCTTAACTCCTCCCTGTTCTGTGTAAACACACTGCCTGCAGTTCAGCCGAAAATCACTGATAGCTTGTCATTTGCACTGTCGATTGCAGAATTTTTAGCTTGATGCAGACTCTGGTTATACTAGAGCTTTTATTTTAGGCAGATTTTTAAAGAGTCGTTCTTGGTCATTTCACATGATCAGTCGATGCACCATCACACAAAAGTTGTGCATCAAAATGCAACAATTCTTTCTGTTGTTACAGTTTCTGGCTCTGATAAACAGTGAAATTTTGGCCTGATTTCAGAGGGTGAAACCTTAAACTGATGTTTACTAGTATTGTATTGCTAGTTGGCTCAAGGATACACAAAAACGATATGACAACTAGACAGATCACCTAATTAGCATGAAGTTTTAGCTCCTCACTGCGGCTGGAGGTATTTTTCTCATTTAGGTCTTGGGAACGCAGTAAATAAGCTTCACAAAATGTTGAACTAGTCCTCCAATAAACTTCAGACTGTAAAGGTTAGTGTGACGCCTCTAGAGCCAAATGAGTGTCGGCTCAAGCATAACCATCTTGTATTTTTCTTTTAACCAAACAGAAATGAGTCGATAATGAAATGTTTCGTTCAGACTGTTGTCCAAAATTCAGTTTTTCCAGTCAGAAATGCAGAAATTCCTGTCGATTCTTGTGGCATAAGCACAATATTTTAAACACATAATTACATTTTAAGTTGGGTTGTTCAGCAGAGCAGCTCAATGAAACATTATGCAGGTTATTTTTCTAAGTGACACACCACTGTTTGTTATTTATACACAGGCATCTAAAAACATCAGCAGAATCGTGCTACTTTGAGAATAAATCCTAAGAAAAATGATTTTGTGCTGCATCAGTAGATGTACTGCTGCCAGAGGGGAGAGTGCAGGAGAAGAAGAAGAAAAAGAAGAAGAAGAAGAAGAGAGACTCCACTTACTGCTCCTGACAGAAAAATTGACATGGAAAGCTCACATTTAAGGCCTCCCTCCTCCATCCCTCTCCCTCCATCTCCCCTCTGCTCTCTGGCTCTGATGGACAACCTTTACAGCAAACATGACTCATCTTCTACGCTGCCTGGCTAACGGAGCTCGCCTTCCTCTGCCGTCTAGAACGGACGTGGCAAAACGAAAAAATATAATCAGCTGTGCCTGCATAGGAGCGATGGTGAGAGATTGTTTTGGGGTGAAATGCAACTTTACTATTCATTCAGTTTGTTACATTTCACTAACAGTATTAGGACTTTTTCCACACCAGAAACCTGAACCTCTTTGCGCATTTCGACTGCATTAACTTCCCCTGTAAAACCTTGTTTGGCACCATTTTCCAGGTAAAAAAATAAAAGTACAAATGTCATGGTGGGTAGTTCTGAGCGGCCGCACAAAACGGACTAACTCAAAGAAGACAGACGCTGATGAGTTCAACTCAAAGAGGACAACAAGCTTCATTTTTCCACCTTCTAAACATGCTTGTTGGGTCACAATTTTCTCTTCTTGAACATCGGCACCAACGACGCAAAATTCACCACACAGACAAACACAACATAACCTCCAATGCTCCATTTTCTAAATGCTCATAGAACTGGATTTAGGTAGGCAGCAAAAAAATCACATGCAGACATCACAAGGATATCAAATTTGTAAACTTGTAGTATCAAATAATAAAACAGACGAAGATAGAAACTTGTGAGAACAAAATGAAATATAAGGACCATCAAGAGCAGCCTAGATCAACTGCAAACATGCACGACTTGAGGGTTTTCTTAAAAATATCCATGCAGGAGGAACATTTGACTACAAGAGCAAGCTTGCTGCAGAGCTTTGGAGATGCTGCTGCTGCAAAGACTTGACCTTCCTTTAGCCACCAGCGTCGACTGTTGATGATCTTAGAGACTTTGAGGTGGAATCGGAGCAGCACAGCTCACTATCTGTGGGTGTTTTAGCACAGTTGAAGTCAACATTGTGGTTGAAGCAGTCAGATCTGATGCCACAATGGAAACAGAGAGACAAAAAGAGATGATTACGGGCTCGTTCATGTAACTATAAACGTCCTCTCCGAGTTCCTGCAGCAAAAAGCTGCTTGGTTGCATCTCTCCAAGTTGAAAAAATCCTGATCTTGCTTACTGTCTTGGAAAACATCTGACAATCCACTTCAAACACTGGTACCTGTTGCATCTTCCATTAATCTCTTCTGTGTTCCTACCTGGACTTTGCATGATTTTGATCAGATCTGCCACGAGCACGTCAGTCGAGCAAACAGCACATTTTCGTGATCAGGATGGTCGACGGTCCGCCTTGCAAATGTTCCCAAACCTTAAAACCTGAGCCAAGACACAGCGTTTGGCACATTCTGTCCTTAGAAACCTACGTCCTCCTTCCCTTCATCCTGCTTCCCCCCCTTTTTGTAGCTTTTGTCAGAGCGTTAATGTGAGTCTATAACGTGAAGAGTCCTACAGCTGGCCTGAGTGTTTGTGTCAGCCTGCCTCTACACCCAATCCGAACCATCTAATGGTTGCTAGGATAGAAATAAAATAATGTGCTCTAGATCAGTGCTTTAAAGCACTTCACCGGGTTATTGGAGGTGATTTTTTTCCCCCTTCCTTTGTCTTGTGTGGAAGCGTATGCACAAATTAAGCGCTTTGATAATGTGCCTTCACTGCGACTAATGGCTACTCAGGATGAATTGACTAAAGAGGTCAAACATTAAAACACAGTGAAGGAAATGGAACAGCTCCAAGAACGTTAGCAGGTTTTATACCAACACGAAGCGAAATTTCAGGAAAATCCAGCTACGATCACAATCTTGAAGGGTTTTTTTGGTATTTAAGGATTAAATGCCATAACCATCTTTTTTAAATCTGCCAATCTGCTTTTCTAAATGCTCACATACATGCATTTAGTGCTGTTGTGTGTTTTCTGAAGCCAAGGCCGGGCGTTTCGGCAGTGGAAGTTGTCGCAGGGGAATCTGCAGCGGCTTCTCCTCCGCTGAAGCTCCACATAGAGGAAATATCCTCCATTATCACTGGAGGGAGGACAAGCAGTCCAAACGCTGGAGGAGAAAACCTTGAGCTTTCAATCGTTTTCTCTTTTTTTTCGTCTCCCCCCCGCCTCCTCATCTCGCCTGTACAACAATGTATCTGAAAGACGGTGGACGCTCGAGGTTACTCATCTTGTTCTGCGCTGCTTCTGCTGGATGTCTATTGACTGGAAGCCATGACGAAAAAAAAGAAAGTAAAAATGCTGCTTTTGTGTGGTAAATGTTGGTAAAACATGCAGTGAAGCAACACTCTGGCACAGATAACTGAAGCGAGAGAATAAAAACGGAGCCGATACTGGTTTTCTGTACCCACTGAAGTTACCAGAAAAGGAAACAACACATTCGGTTTGAAGCGTCACAAACCAGAAATAACACAAGAAGTCAATCAAATTTGGGGAATTTGATTGACTTCACTGTTTTAAAAAGCTGCTCTTTATTTCACACAATCTGCTGAACTCCTTCACGAGCTCCAGGGTGCGACGATTTTGGGTCTGAATGCAATGAAACATTGGTAAGGAGGCTGAAGTTGAGTAGCTTTGTCTGAGTGTATCTTTGGGAGGCCTACCTAGAAAAAATAAGTTTTTTCAACTGCGATCAATCTCACACTAACTCGCAAAAATGCATTTTTTAGCACAACATTGCAGTGTTTAACATTCATCAGACAAATACTTTGTCTTTTAAATGTTTTCAAAACGTTCTCTGAGGTAACAAATCATGAATTAAAAATCACAATTTAATGCTTAGATCTGGTTAAGTTTCTCTGGTGAGCCCAAAAAAATGAAAATACTGAAGAATATGTCTGTTTTAGCAGTTTCCAGCTGCATTTATTTAAAAAGACAACATGCCTGTTAAAAGTTTTGGCAGGTTTTGGCGTTCGGAGGGTTAAAATCTAATAAGATCAGCTGTTTTTATCTGCAGCATCTGTATGAAGTTTCCATTAGATTACTTTAAAAAGATTTAAATGTTCTAATTAATGTGTCTATTGCTTTACTAGTAGTGTCTTTTAGTACTTTATTTCGATTTAAGCTTGTTGTTGTATTGCAGCTACATCGTAAATGATGCTGAGTTTAAACAAAGGTTGAGAAACTGAACTGAATGAATAAAATCTATCTTTTAAAGCAGTCTGATGGTTTAAATGCTTGTTTCTTGGTGGTGTCGCTGTATTTTCAGACTCCAGCAGTGACACTGACAAGCACAGTGTTGTTAAAACGGACAGAAATGATGACTAGATTGATGAAAATGAGACTTAAATAACAAACTGGAATGAAGTGCTTCTAATTTACAGAGTTGTGGTTCTATTTTAGATTTCTTTTTTCTTATGCTGTCTAAATTCATTTTCTGTCATGCTGTTTCTATTTATTAGTCTAATTATTATTTGTCTCTTGTCTATAGAATAAAAAATAAAAACAGATGAGCAGATGTCTGCTTCTGTCTCATCTTTCTCCTGCATCTCCTCCATCTCATTTTCGTTCCGACTGCTCCGAATATCTCGTGGTTTCTCTCTGAAGCACTGAAAGTTGGACTTGCAGCCCAAGGTGACCTCATTACCGACATTTGTTCCGCTTGTCGCTGCGAATCACACACCGTGTCCATCAAGATCCGCCGAACGCCGCGGCCGGCAAACGCTCCCGCCTCCCTTCCCCCCGGTGCCTCCTGATCCGTGACCCTTGGAGAAATTCACCGATATCGCATTCACATTCGGATGAACTCTGGAAAAAAAATCGTCTCCATCCGGGCTGGACTGCAAAGGAAACGCAAACGTGACCCGGCGGCTGACCTCATTTAGCAGGTTTGATCTCGGGGGCGTCGGAGGGAAGTTTGTGTAGCTTGTAGGAAGCTCTGGCCCCGAACTCGTCACCTCGAAAAACGTCTGCCGGGCAGAATATCGATACGGAGGTTCACGGTTGTATCAAGACGCCGAGGGATTGTCATCGCAGCATCACACTTATTAACTGCAACCAGAGTGGAAACTACAACTAGACGTTTATCTCTCACAATCTCAGCTCAACCCGATTCCAACTGAGGGGGTTGGAAGCAGAGTGGTCTAACCCACAAAACATCTGAGTTTTATATCGTTTCTGTAATATTTTATGGTCCAGATTTAAGTGGTAAAGTGGTCTAAACCCACAACCCAAATACAGCGTTACAGTGGGGCTTCCACTGTTAGACCATTCTTGAAAACACAAAACTTTGAAACCATTTTTCTCAAAAACTACAGAAAGTGGGTTAGACCACTCTGCTTTCAGACCCTTCAAATATAAGAACAGATGTTAAATCTCCGCTTCAAATTTCACCAGACTTTCTAGTTTTATTTCTGTCTGCATTCTGAAGGTTTTTAACAGAGAGATTTGTTGCATTACACAACATTTTATTCCTAAAATCACGCCGAAAAAAGGATGTTTTCTGGCTGTATTTTATGATTTATGAAGTGATGAAATAAAATATTCAAAATCTCCTTTGTAAAAGTCAAGAAACAAACATTGAATCTGATTTTATCCAATGTTCAGAGTTTGGCTCTGAAATTGATGCAAAATTTTTGCATTTTTAACAAGCTAATGGCTCTTTTGCATATTGAAATGTTCAATTTAAGAAAATTTGCGTGACATAAATTGTCTTAAATCTGAGCGGTCGTCCATCTCTGAGGAGGAAAATGCAAACTTTAAGGTACAGCACGTGTGTCAATCACTTTAAGGACTTAGACCAAAAACACAGCGATAAGCATCATGAAGTCAGCGTGGGATTACACAGAGACACACAATGCTCGGAAAAAAACCCCAAAAACGTTAAAATCTGAGTGTATTGGGGAGGATCGGTGCAAAAAAACTAATCCCCAAGTCAACCGATGAACGAAAAACATTCACGGCATCAGTCTGAAAAGCGTTTTCTGTTCATCTTTAGTGCTCCAGAACCCTGGAGTAGTATTGAAGTTCTGTGTTGAATACTGACCTCAGTTTGGAGTTTCATTTACAAAATAAAATGCAAAGTTTTAGAGAAAACCGCCAAACAAGTTCACAATTTCTGTGCAAAAAAACCAACAAACCCACACTGTTATGTTGCAATCCCCTCCTCTCTCTCTTTGTGTGTGTGTGTGTGTGTGTGTGTGTGTGTGTGTGTGTGTGTGTGTGTGTGCGTGTGTGTGTGTGATGGCAGCAGCCAGTTAACTGGTGAACATATCTGTCTTGGCAGAGCCATTATGCAGAGTTTGGTTCAATGCCAGGCGGCAGCAGCGCAACAGAGGAAGTGTGTGTGTGTGTGTGTGTGTGTGTGTGTGTGTGTGTGTGTGTGTGTGTGTGTAAAGAACCAGAGGCCACTGTGTCGAACTGGTGAAAAAGTGTGTGCAGTGTTGTGTGTGTGTCGGGCAGCTCTGTCTCTCAGCAGCTGGTAGTCAGGGATGTGACGCCACGTGTCCGGAGGAATGTAGCTCTGGTGGCGGATACAAGTGTCTGTCTCACAATAAACACACACACACACACACACACACACACACACACACACACACACACACACACACACACACACACACACACACACACTAAGGCCTAGGTGACAGTGTACACCTGAATTTTGTCGACATTACTGTAATATTTCATCATGTGTATTATAATATTTGGGCTAAAATGGATCATGGTCCCTATTTGTCTAAATATATATTTAAAAAAATCATTTTTTTCCTTTAATTAAATATCTACAATATTGTCTAATATTTCTGTTACGTTAGTCGGCAAAAATAAAAAACATTTCAGTACGATAAGAAAAACAGTAGGTGGTCCAATCAGTTTGGCTCATTTTATGATAGAGGAATAACATGGCCGATGCTGTTATAATGATTTATTTTAGTTTATTATAGGAGGAGGTTTTTCATCACTAACAATTAATAAACATTCTAGGAAATTATTCTAAGTTACAGTTTTGTCTTTAAATTATGGGGCTCTTTTGAACAACACTGGATATATTTCTGAATGGAAGTTTAACAGAAAGGTTTTAGGGAAAATTAAGATTTTGTCTGACTTTCTCTCTCAACACGAAGGCAAAACAGTGAATGAAGGACCTTCTAAGACACAAGGAGAAGCAGCAAGAAAAGGAATTGAGGATGTATGAAGTTAAAAAGTGAGAAGAATCTGCTGAATGACATCCGGCTGTACCTTCCCTCATCCTCCAGCTCTTTCCTTCTTACAATGACAGCATGTTTTCAATGAAAAAAAAACCTTCTATGCAGTCAGAAAGCCTTTACCGTCACACCCGACCTTTCAGCAAGGTCTAGAAAACATTTCCGAAACCGTTCAGTGTAAAAAATCAAGTTTCTTTGTATCAGCTTTACAATTTAATCAACTGTTCTTCCTCGGCGGAGGCCACGTGAAGGCCGGTACGGGGGCAGGTTGGATAACTCGTCGCACAGCACTGGAGAAAGGCCGAGTCCGTCATTAGCGTTTAAAATAAGCTGGAAAACAAGGTGAGCCGAGGCCAGAGCCGCCGTGACAGTTAAAGCTTTTAACAGGGAGCAATTTAACTGGCAGCCTGCCTCACCCACCTACATATCCGCCTATTTAATCCTTCAGATTGTTGCATTTTTTAATGGATTTTGATGAAAATCCTCATAATTGCTTGTCATCAAACACATAATACCACCTTATGTGGCGGAATGACTCGAATTAAACAAAAGTGAAAGAGACGTGGCCCTGCTTGTGGGCTGTGATGTTCTAATTATTATTACACCTCAGGAAAACATGGCAGGAGTACTATGAAATGATAAGTTTGTCAGAATCTGAGGCTTATATGTGCTGTGTATGCTAAAAAAGCTGCTACACCTGTGCTAATGTTCAAGCTAGCATAGTAGTTTGCTTACAGGTTAACTGTAAACATGCTAATGTTGCAAAAAATTTACAGAACAAGAGACCAAATCTGCAAACACAGCCTGTTTGTCATTCATTTATTTAATTTATATGCATCTTCATGTTAGCTGGTTCCTCTCTGACCTTTTCAAACCATTTTTTGTCTCATTTATTGCAAATTAGTGCCAGATTATGGGGATTTTGCAGCTTAGTTTTTGTTGTGTTTAATACTAGTTATCAGTGTTTGATTTGCAAAGGAAAAACAAGTTAATATATTAAATAATTAATCATTTGTCAACTATTAATTATTCTGCAGTATATGCTATATCCTAAAATGCTACTACTGTGATGCTAATGTTAAAGCTGGCATTGTAGTTTGCTTACAGGCTAACTGTAAATATGCTAATGTCGCTAAAAAAATTATGGAAGAAGTGGCAAAACCTACAAATACTGTCTGTTTCTGCCTCCACAAAACCTGTTAACCAATGAAAATATGTTGGAGAGAAACATCAACCCACACATGGTCAGATTGATCTAAACCAGAGGTGACAAACTCATCTTAGTTAAAGGCAAACGTTCGGTCCAATTTAAAAAACAACAAAAACAAAATATTACAAAAATAACACACAAAATGACAAAAACGAGACACAAAGCGACAAAAAGAGACAAATGACACAAAACAAAAGAAAAAAGAAAAAACTAGACATAAAGGTTACAAATTGACAAAAAAATGGACAAACGACAAAAATGACAAAAAATTATACAAATGACACAAAAAATGACAAAAGTGAGAAACAAAATGACAAAAAATAGACAACACAAGTGAGACAAAAAACACAAAACGACAAAAGCAATGCACAAAACAACGCATAAAATGAAACACAAAATGACAAATTGAAGACAAAAACACAAGTGAGACAAAAAGGAAACAAAATGACAAAAACAAGACAAAATTACAAAAACCAAATGCAAAACAAAAGAACAATGAGCAACCTAGTATTTCACTTTATGATCAAAACAACTTGTCATGGTCTAGAAGCGATTTGAATCTTATAGTTCTACTAATCTGCAGTCTGCAGTTAATGTCTTCTCTGTAATTTTACACTTTACAGTCATCCTGTGGGCTGAATTGGAGCCTCTGGAGGGCCACATGTTTGACACCACTGATCTAAACTGTAACTCTGTACTTTCAAAACTATCCATCCATTATCTATACACCACATAATCCTCATTAGGGTCACTATCGTAGCTGACTTAGGATGAAGGCAGGGGACACCTGTACAGGTAACAGTCTATCACAGTACTACACATAGAGACAAACAATCACACTCACATTCACACCTGCAGGGAATTTAGAGTTACACATCAACCTCAGCATGTTTTTGGACTGTGAGAGGAAATCGGAGTACCCAGAGAAAACCCACGGAAGCACAGGGAGAACATGGAAACTCCATGCAGAAAGATCCGAGGCTGGGACAAACCAGGAACTTCTAGCTGCAAGGTGACGGTGCTAAACACCGAGCCACTGTCAAATGAAACCTCTCTTGCAGGTTTCTGTACAATCAAATGTGCAGTCTAGGATCCCACCCTTATTCACTACAAGCCATTTAAATCTTGCCCTACGTCGCAGGTAAACACACAGCAAAGCGACGTGAACAGACCGGAGCAGCTCCACAAATCCAAACCGTGTGTTGCGTTGGCAGCAATCTGTACAAAATGAGCTGAATCTCAAGTCATGATTCTATTCAATATTCACGCCCAGAAACAAGGCAGCGGCCTATTAAAGCGCGCTTCAAACGAAGCCGCTTATCTTTTTAATTAGGCCGCAGGTTGAGAGCGAGCGATATTGCACTGTGGGCTGATGTATACGTAATGTGGAACAGTATTGATTGTGGGGAGAAGATGAGGAAAAAGGGGGGGGGGGTGGGCCCATTCAAGGTTCGAGCCTCGTGAACTGTTCAATACCGGCACTGATAAATAATATCAAAGGCAAAACCTGGCTAAAGGTGGATGAGATGAAATCTCTTTATAATGCAAAAACCCAGAAGGAGAGCCGGGGAGGGGCAGGGCGAGGAGGGACGGCACATATTTCTTTTTGCAGGCAGCCAGGGCGACAGGATATTGCACCGAGTGTGCAGCTGAAGAAACAAATAACCCGTCTTTCATCAATAGCAGATTAAAACACCGACAGAAAAAGAGATAGAAAAAAGCATTCCTAATTACATTCTCTGGAGTTGCTGCTTTTTTTTCTGACTGTTTTGACACAGCTAATATGCTTTTCTGTGAATTCACTCCCCCCTCCTCACCCTCCAACAACAGCAGCCTCCACCTCGCCAGGTTATCTGGGTCTAATAGGCAATATAAGAAGCTATTTACACTTCAAGGTGCTAATGCAACACTTTCCTCAATCTTATTACCGTCCAAGTGATTTTCTCACCTGTGTATTGACAAGCAGAATTACACAAAGTATTTGGACAGCAGCGTTACTGACATCAAACACACACTCGCTGCTTCACACTCCAGTTTCTCGACAAGTTAGCACGCTGACCTTTGCCGGTCTATTACGTTGTTGACTTTACTGCAGGAAGCCGCGTGTCAGAAATGTAATTTAAGAGATGCAAATCAGGCTGCCGTGTTCAGTGGAGCGCTAGTTTTCTTTTTTCTAACAAGTGCAGCTTTTTTAAAAGAAAGTAAGCAATTTTAACACGCAAGATGGAACAGCGCAGTCAAAGTTACTTCACGTATATGATAATAATGTCAAAATATAAGATGAAACTGGACAAACTAAATTACATAACACCATAATAAATCAAGACCAATAAAGTTTCCTGCAGAGCATCTGACGAAAACAGACACCAACCCTGAAAAACAAGACAGAAAATGACAAAAATGAGACATAACAACACAAATAAGACATAAAACGACAAAAACAACAGACTCAAAATGAAACAAAAGGAACAAAATGACAAAAACAAAACAGAACGGCACAAAGCGAGATGCAAAACAGGAGAAATAAGACAGAGGACAACACAAAACAGACACAAAACAAGTTACACAAGACACAAAGTCAGAAAAACAAGACATAACGACACCAATGAGAAACAAAGGTGACAAAAATGAGAAACAAAAGAACACAAATGAGACAGAACATGCCAAAAATGACACACAAAATGACGCAAATTAGACAAAAAAAATGACAAAAGTGAGACAACAATACAAAGAAGATATAAAACGACAAAAAAACACTCAAAATGAATCAAAAGGGAACAACAGAAACTAAATAACAGAAGCAAGACATAGGACGACAAAAAACAGACACAAAACAACTCAAATGGACACAAATTAGACAAAAACTGACAAAAATGAGACCAAACAACAAAAATAAGACATAGGACGATAAAACATGAAGACAAAACCAGAAAAACAAGACATGAAACGACACAAATAAGACAAAAGGTAACAAAGACGAGACGCAAAGCAAATAATAATCAATTTTAACTTGCAAGATGATGCAGTGCAGTCACAGTCGTGACAAATGACATATGAGAGTAATGCAATGGAAATAAACCTTCCTGTGCAGTAGCTGAGTAGAAAAATGTATCTCCAAAAACGGTTTTCATGTTAAAGAGTTTTAGTTGATTTTTACATTCTAGAAGTGTGCAAAGCTTTACATGATTTCATCCGTTTTCCAGTTTTCTTTGAAGTAATTTTGAAAGGAACAGATTTAAGTAAAACTGTGGAAAAAACAGGTAAAACTGTAAATTGACAGAGATGTGACTTTCTTAAGGTTACATGTAGCTGTTCTGTCAGCAGTATCAACAAGCAGCAAGAATCAAGCTCACATTGAAGAAAAGAGGCTAAATTTCAACCAAATTCTCTTTAAATGTGCAAGTCTGGACGTCTTCTGACAGTCAAGTAACCGTGTGACTGGATAGAAAATCTTTTTTTTGAGTTTGAAGCTCGGTCTTAGTCAAAGGAAACTCATGAATCAACTCTTTTACCACCTCTCTAGTTTGTTTTTGTGCAAAAACAACAAAGAGATTCAATGGAAACTTGATTATTCTGTGTGTTACCGCGACACAAACTCCACGTTTCCACAGTTTGACAACTCCACTGTTTCTAACACACAAAAACTGTTGTGGATTGTTTTTTTTTTCTGCCTTGACAGCTTGTCATAATCAGAGTTTGTTTAACCTGGCTGAATTCACACCTACTGTTCTCATCAATGAGGGAAAACATGTTTAACAAACACATCTGAAGCCTGCGGGAGGGGGAAGAGTGTTAAATATGAAAAAAAAAGACTTCTACAGGGTTTTCTGCTTATAAAAGTGTTAATAATTCACAAATCAAAACAGCCCGAGAGACAGAAGCTATTAAAGCAGCACTAGCATGTGGTTTAATTTGCTGTGAGTTGTTTCTTTCACACTGCAGAATGAATACAGGTTCAGATTGATGTGTTTTATCACATTTAGCTTGAAGAAAAAATAACTTGTTCTTCTCGTGTTCTTCTCCTTTTTCTTCACTCGATACATTATTCATTTCTTTCCCATCAGTCCGACGAGCAAACGCAACCTTCTCAATTTCCCTGATAGATCTGCAGGTGCCCTTTGCAGCGGGGAAACACTCGGCACATTAACATGAGACGAGCAAATGTTCATTCTTCAGCTCGGCGGCAAAACAGGTGCATCTCCGGCACGGTGGGAAAACAGCGAGAGAGCAGCACGGCGGGTTTTATGTTTGATTAATATTCACAGTTTATCACGAGGAGGACGGGAGGTCGCTTTACATTGCAGACAGTCGGTGTGTTTATCTGGAGTCTGTTCGCTGGTTATGAGTCAGCTGAAATGAAAGTGTTAGTTAAGCTCTCAGAACCCTCAACTGGAGCGATGCACATTCGTAGGACGTCCCTCATTTCAGGGCAAACACTGACATTTGGATTCTGTAAAGCCGCCGTGTGCTTTGGGTTTTATTGCATTTTTCACTCCTCGTCTGACAAACGTACACGAACAGAGCAGCAGAAACAAAATTGAGACAGCAAATGACACAAAACCACACAAAAAGGACAGAAAACAAAAGAAAACACGACACAAGACGACACAAACCAAACACAACACGACTAAACAGTTGCAGGTAATGCTGACTAGAAAGTCCAGTTACAGTATTAAACAGTGAGCCTCATATTGTTCTGTAATAAATTCTACAATAAAACCCTAAACTGTAGCGATGCACATTTGTGCAACGAAACGAGACTCAAAATTACACAAATGAGACACAAAATAAGATACAAAATCACAAAAATGAGTCAGAAGAGCACAAATCAGATGGAAAGCGAAAAAAAAATGACAGAAAACCAGAAAACCGAGACTCAAAATGACACAACTGAGACATAAAACAGCAAAAGGTTCCACAAAATGAAGCAAGTGAGGTATGAACGGACACAAACGAGACAGAAAACAACAAATAAACAGACACAAAATAACAGATAACACATAAAAAAACAAAGAGAAGACATAAAGGGACTCAAAATGCCACAAATAAGACAAAAACAGGACACAAGAAACAAAGCAACATACCTGAGATTATAAAAATGACACAAACAAGACTTGAAAGAGGCACAAAACAACACAAAATGACACAAATGAAAAACAAAGCAACAGAAATGAGACGGAAAACAGCAGAAACAAGACACTGGGTGACAAAAAACAGACCCAAAACAAGTCACACAAGACACAAAACCAGAAAAACGAGACACATAGCGACACAATGAGAGCGAAAGTGACAAAAAACGAGATACAGAACAACACAAATGAGACACATAATTAGACAAATGCGACAAAGTGACAAAAACGAGACACAAAACAATGCAAATGAGGCAGAAAACAAAACAAATGAGACGCAAATTAGACAAAAAAATTACAAAAATTAGACACAATAACACAAATATTAGAAAAAACAACAAAGGGAACAAAACAACAAAGCGAGATGTGAAACAACAGAAACGAGACGGAACATAAACAGATAAAATAAAAACCAGAAAAACAAGAAAATGGAAAACACAACACACAAAAACACAAACAAGACATAAAACAACAATACAAAGACACAAAACAACTCAAACAAGACATGAAATGAGACAAATGATACAGAAAATGACAAAAATGAGAAACAAAGCAACACAAATGAGACAAAAATAAACACAAATTAGATGTAAATTAGGCAAAAAATGCCAGAAATGACACAAACAAGACATAAAACAGACACAAAACAACTCAAATAGATACAAATCCAGAAAAACAAGACACAAAATGAGAGAAATGAGACATTATGGGACAAAAAAATGAGACACAAAAACACAAACAAGACATAAAACTACAAAAAATAGACGCAAAGTCACTCAAACCAGATACAAAGCTAGAAAAAAACAAGACAGAAAATGACACAAATGAGACACAATGACAAAATAAACACTGAAGTAGGAAAACGTCAATGATCAGTAGACGGTAAATCGATTACTGACTATTATTCTGTGTAAATAAGAAACATTCAGAATTTCCCAGAATTCAAGGGTTGTCTTGATCGTACAACACTGGACTGTCTCGTTTATTTCTTCTCTTTTCTACCACATGCCTGAAGTCACACTGGATGGAGGTTCTTCTTCTTGTTCCCCGTTACAAACCCGTCTTTGATCGTATGACTATCCGTCCCTCTCTAACCTCTCCACGACGACACCCTCAGCTGGAAAAATCTCATCAGCGGCTGCAGTTTGAAATCCCCAGAATGCAAATTGAAAATTAAGGTGCACTTCCTTAATCTGCTGTTCTAATCCAGCTCGGAAAAGGAGGTAGTAGGGAGAAGGAAAAAAACCAAAGAAAGAAAGAATCCGTAGGAAGGGCTACATTAATTATACACAAAAAGAAAAACTACAAAAGAGGGCCTGGTCTTTGAAGATACCGAGCACTAAATGTCACCCGCAGCCTTTGAAGCTCTCAGCAGCCTTTGTCTCTGTTTTCTCCTCCACATGAAACAGCAGACAGACACTGGCAGGCAACGGTGAGGAACATTTCAACTTAGAGGGTGCACGCACTTTAAATGCGGAGATAAGAAATAATAAAAAAAAAAACAAGGTGTACGCGGTTTGTGCAACGTACAAATCTCAGCTTTACGTTGAAAAGTATCCGTCAACCGCTGGCAAAATGAAACAACCTGCAGAATCCGACGTGCCGAAGCAACCTGGGGGAATTTCCACTGCTGCAGGAATGCAAAGATATAAACTAAATCCTGCTGTTATCTGAGGACATGCAGAGATTTGAATATTGACAGACGTCGCTGAGGATTTTAATCCTATTAAATCTTCTGTTTCTCTTATTGCTAAAGTAAATATTTTGTCCACCGACACGATTATCAAGCGCAAATCGATTTTTGTGTCATTTGTCATGAAAACAGATGCAGGAGAGGAGCTTGTTTTTATTCAATAGTGACAAACTGGCTCCTAAATTGACACATGACAGGTCCACAAATTGTACTTTACTAATGTTAATAACAATAACGCCGAGTCTGCTCAGCCAGAATTTACCATTTAGTGTGTAGTTTTGGAGATATTTTGTAGTGAAAACCTGCTGGTGTTGAGGAAAAACATCGTCAGCATCATTAGGGTTCATCTTCTGGAGATAATCCAGCCAATGGTGGCATTAATGCTGCATTTATTTGTTTATTTATTAATATTTGAAGTTATATTAAAGTTTAGCTTGGTTGCTATCATCACTGAATAGTTTTAAAAATAGCATAAGGACCCAACGACACTAAATATGTGTACACAGGCATAACATTATGACCACCTGCCTAATATTGTGTTGGTCCCCATTTCGCTGCCTTGACCCGTCAAGGCATGGACTCCACTAGACCCCTGAAGATGTGCTGTGGTACCTGGCAAGATGTTCACAGAAGATCCTTTAAGTCCTGGAAGTTGTGAGGTGGGGCCTCCGTGGATCGAACTTTTTGTCAGATGCTGGATTGGATTGAGATCTGAGGAGTTTGGAGGCCAAGTCAACATGACAGACTCGTTGTTGTGCTCCTCAAACCAGCTTGTCTTCTTCCCATAGTGCATTCTGGTGACATGTGTTCCCCAGGTAAGTGACGCACACGCATCGGCCAAGAAAATGTCATTCATCAGACCAGGCCACCTTCTTCCGTTGCTCCGTGGTCCAGTTCTGATGCCCATTGTTGGTGCTTTCGGCGGTGCACAGGGGTCATCATGTGCACCTTGACTGGTCTGCAGCTATACAGCCCCATACACAACAAACTGATACACTGTGTATTGTGACACCTTTCTATCGGAACCAGCACTAACTTATTCAGCAATCTGAGCAACAGTAGCTCGTCTGTTGGATCGGACCACATGGGTCAGCCTTCCTCCCCAAGTGCATCAATGAGCCTTGGCCATCCATGACCCTGTCACCGGTTCACAACTGTTCCTTCCTTGGACCACCTTTGATAGATATAGACCACTGCAGACCTCCAACACCCCACAATCTGGCCCTTATCAAACTGCCCCAAATCCTTATGTTTGCCCATTTTTCTTGCTTCTAACACATCAACTCTGAGGATGTTCACTTGCTGCCTAATATATCCAGCCTACCAACAGGTGCCATGATGAAGAGATAATCAGTGTTATTCTCTTCACCTGTCGGTGGTCAGAATGTTATGCCCGATCAGTGTATGGTTTAAGGTGAGGTGGCCGAAAAACACAAGATATAAAATAGATTATTGATTTAGCACTTTGTTCAGAAATAAACACATTTACTGCACTAGTTCTGCACTCATGAAGGAACCTCTGTTGTTTCTAATGTGGATAACATGATTTTTTGACATTTAAAGCATTAGGGTTGGAATATTTTACACATTAGTTAATGTTACATACCTAATAACAACATGCTAGTCAATCAGCAGTGGTAATTATTGGATTTGTGGTGGACTATTTTCAGTGGAGGAGGAATACAGATGGTGCATGTAGTAGAAGACACCACAATGTGTTGCTCAGTGAGGATCACTGAGGTGTTTTTATTAGTTTTTGGATGCAATTGGATGGATAAGGTACACCAGGCTTCGGATAACTGTCTAGTTAGAAGGATAAATTTACTGCTAGTTTTGGTCTTTCCATAGGATCCGTCGATCCACAACATTGACAGCATCATCTCGCCACATCTGCCCTTTTCTCCAGCTAAAGACGCCCCATGAGACAAGTTTCCCTCTACAGGATAAATAGGCCGCTGAGCATTACTGAGCGTGAGTTTGGTCCCTGAGGGCTAAAGAAGAATAAATAGAAGTGTGCAGGCAGCAACAGTCAATCTGGAAAACAGGACAACACAGTGCTGGTTTAGGTGGATATCGCTCTATACACCCCCCAGGGTTTGTTATTGGTGCAGATTCTTCTTCTTCCTCTGCAAATTTAAACCTGAAAGTGTCCAGTTTATATGGAAAATACCTCCAGACCAAACAATCTCCTGCATCTGTTTAAAGAAAGTGACCCTTTAAAGATTTTTAATACACTTCAGTGATTCACAGGGAAACATGTAGAGCCTGAATAGTGTCTTTTTGTAATGATAATACAGCATCGGGAAGGTGACAGTGGTAAAATATTTCTGGCTTACAGCACACACAGATTGTGTATGTCCTTGTCTGCTCTCCCCTGGCTCGGCTTTTAAAATATTGATTTAATTTTCATCACATCAAAGCACCGATTGTGATTCCAAATTCATCTCTAACTGATACTTGATAGGCAGCTCCATCCGCACGCCGTTCTACTTTTGCAGATCTTCGTTAGCGATTCTGCTCTTTTCTATTCACTGCTCGGCAGTTTCTCCTCATCCACCCTCTCTCTCCCTCTCTCTTTGTAGGTGAAAGAAATCATGGGAAAAAGGAGGCAGAGAGACGAGAGGCCAACTAAAGAGAACAAGACTGAGAGAGAAATTGAGGGGAGGGGGGGCGGCACTCGAGTGCAGTTGTAATCAGTGCCTGTGCGCTCAAGAGGGGCCAATCAATCCAGCTGTCTGCCTCTACATCTCATCAGGCATCTTGAAGACGGCTAAAAATGAGTTGCAGGGTCCAGGCGGCCTCCCCGGGCCGCCGATAGAGCGAGCGAGCAACAGGCGGCTCCAGCCAGGAGTCTGTAATAACTGCTGCAAAGGACACAGAGGTCCTGAAAGTAGGAGCTGCAGTCGGAGTGCAACGAAAAATGACTCGTCTCCTGCCGGTAGACGAGTGTTTACCGCCACAGAACGGTGGAATGCATTGTTTAGTATTACTGACGTCATGGTGTGTCAGTAGACTACAGCCTCAGAAGAGAAAAAAACGAGACAAATCAACTCCCTGATCTGCCCTGAAGACGTAACTTTGTGTCGCTGACTACCATTTGAGCGTCACAGTCCAAATCATTGACTGTGAATAAAGATAGATGAACCCAACATGACATTACCCAGAAGTTTCCTGAGGAGCAGTTCTCAGACTCCTACTAACTACCAGCTAATCCAAAAAAAAGAAGAGATAGAACATGACATGGTCCTGAACTGTCCTGTGATGGCACCTACCTGTCACTTGAACTTGCGACTTTAAGCCTTAATATTATTTAAGCTGGTGAATAAAAATTAACCTCCTCTGCAGCTGTCATGACTGGAGAAACTAGCTGTAGAGAAAACTGATTTCTGCAAGAGGCTCTAATCATGTTTATCTCCGATGTAAAGCTGAGCATTTTAACTTGGGGGTCAGTGGGGGCTTTTAGAGACAGCCTCCAGTGGCCATTTGAGGAACTGCAGTTCTTGGCACTTCCGCTGTGACGAAAATTGCCGATTGGTTCCAAACAAAGAAAGTTAGCAAATTAGCGCAAGTCTGCCAAATCTAAAGCTCTACAAGCAGAGATTTCCTCTGAGTTCATTTTGCACTAGACATTAACCAAGATGGACACCAGAAAGAGTAGCTGTGGCTAAAGGGAATCATACAGCACTGTCTAATTAGCGAAGATTTCTTTTTTATTATTATTCTTTTGCTTGCTCAGAGGCAATTGGGGGGGCAGTAAAACTTAGTTAAGGTGCATTTATCTTCCCACACATTCTTGTTTTCAGCACTATTTTTATACAGAACATTGGCATTGATATTTGCTGTTGAACCAAGGCAATACTAATCTATGGTTTATGTGGCAGAAATTTATTGTAGAATTGTTTTTTTTTTTAATTAATGTGAACCCAAAAAAAGGGAATTGTTTTTATGTAAGCCCTTAAATTAACAGTGTGTCACATACTATGACAAGATGGTAAATGTCCATTTTCTGGTCACATTTTCCTCCATGCAGGTCCTCAGAAAAGCAGTAGTTTGATTAGCTTTAGCCCATAGCTGGTACATCCAAACTACTGCACTTTGACAACTTCTTAACGCATTCAGTGTGTGCAATGGTTGAATGACTCAAGACTCAACTTGACAGATCTTGTTTTATTTGCATAAAGAAGGTTTTAGCAGTAATTATGCAGATCAGAAACATTTTAACAGTACAATGAGAGAAAAAGAATATTCTGCATATCCATATCTTGCACTCAAGAAGTCTGATGCATATTTGAATATGAAGCTACAACCTGAATTCATACCTGTGTTTTCACATGATTTGCATCACTATATAGTTATTGATATATATATATATATATATATATATATATATATATATATATATATATATATATATATATATATATATATATAAATAAATAAATAAAAATTTCAAATGTAATTTAAATGACTTTTGAAGCACGGTTTAAATAGTTGAACTTCTCTTTCTATCAGTAAAGTGGTTTAAAAAGATAAGGGTGGAAGTAGATGAGAACAAAGTGACCTGCAGTCAACACCAAGAGTCATCCTCCACACTGATTCCATGTCCTCTGATGCCAGGAAAATGTCTTTTAATATTTCAATGACTGTAATTTCGTGATATTACAGGTACCATATGTCATAGTCCGTGGCAGTGAGGAAGCTTAAAACTGAAAAAAAAAAAAACAGCGGGATGAAAAAGTGCTAATTAGGAGCCGTCATCAGACAGACATGGTCATTAAATCTGAGGATATTAAGAAAATTCTATGAGATGATTTTACTCACATCCATTGCAGTTTAAAAAATGTATATTAAATTATTCAACCTTAGTGCTAACAGGTTTTGGGGAGGTCCAGGCTTGTTCTTCCGTTCAGCTGGGATTACAAAGTTAGTAGGATATAAATTATAGGAAATGCAGTCGGATTTAAATTAGATGATAAATAAAATATGAAGCCAAGAGGCACCTTGACACTGCCCCGTCATTTTGAATGTAAAAGATAGGGCTATTATAGGTCTGTTCACGTTTAAATTAAAAACCAGCGTTACTTCTATGTGTGTGTGTGCAGGTGTGTATACGTGGACTCACTCTTTCCCTATCTGTTTCTGGCCTCAGAGCAGTCGCTGGTTTCCTGAAAAGCAGCTACACAAACAGCATGGATGACAAATCATTGTTAGAAAGTGCGAGAGCTGCAGCAGATTTTTAGCACTCCCACATGTTAAAAAATGCCTCAGCACAGCCAGCAGAAGCCCTCTCCGTCCACCACAGCTCTGTGGCTGAGGGAATGATGTAAAAGTGATGCAAGCGCAAAGCCAGCTTCGCTACAAGGTGGCCATCTGGGAGAGGTCTGCCAACCCTGCAGTGAGCGTCAGGAGCCGAGGCCAAGTCGCAGAGATCCTGCCAGCTGTGGGAGTGGGAGAGAGGGGCCGGCGGTGCCAGCAGCCCGGTGCCAGCAGCCCGGTGCCAACAGCCCGGTGCCAGCGCTGGGGAAATCAGGCCGGCTGGTTGGCTGAGTGGCTGGCAAGGTGGCTGCACGGCTGGATCGGGGATCACGTTGCACCGCTGTGCAAACTTGAGCTCGGCACAACACCTGTGTCCTCCCTCCCTCCCTCCCTCCCCAACACCAACCCTCCTGTTTGCTCGACGGCAGGACTCACAGATGCTTGCAAAGCTCCAGAGGACAGTGCACAGCTTTCTGCTCTCTCTGAAGTCAGACCAAAATAACCACAGGTGACTCTGGATTGGCAGTGTTGGGGGGGCAGGGCAGGCTTTTTAAAGCTCCGATGAGGCATCTTGCGATTCACAAAATGCCTCCAGCTCTGCTATGACGACAGGCAAAGAGATAAAAAGCGCAGCGCAGTGTCACAGAGAATTGCATCACTAAACACCAGCACACCCCTCACCTCCCTCTCTCACTTTCTCACTGTCGCTGTTTTGATTCTTTACTCCGGCAACAGGTGAGAGAAACTTCTAGAATCGATTAGCCCTCGGCGTGCGATGAAAACTGATTAGCGGGTGAACTGAAATGAAGTTAACTGTAATAGATTTGCCGGCTCCTGTAGGGCACAGAGAGAACGCTGGATGGAACCCAGTGCCAGAGCTGTTTCCAATGCAATCACTTTGCCAATCAATGGGAACAATTAAAGGAGTTCCACAAAGTGATGGCGACGACACAAAATCAGTCAGCAGTGTTAATAATGACAGCAACTGTGGATAGGCCCGCCGAATATGAACACCAAACAATCCTCTCTGAAACTTGCACACATCAGAGGAAGAAACCTCTAATATCGGAAATAGTAATCTGGGGAACTACAATTCAGAGGTTTGAGAGTCACTTCTTTGACTCAACATCTAATTTGGAAGTTAAGATTCCAAAAAGATTGCAGTCGTGCGTTTTCGTCGTCTGCAGCCAATGTAAATACAAGACAAGCAGAAAAGCTCCCTTCAGAGACAGCTGATGTCAAGACAGCATAACAGAGTTGACAATTTCCAGGCATGCAATTTGCAGAGGAACGGTAATGGTGATGATGATGATGACTACCTTTGAAAGGCAGTGTTAGGGAAGCACTCTGCAGCTCCGAGAGATAACTTGAAATTGTCCATAATCACAGGATCCAGGAGCGTATAGGCTGACAAAGTCACACAAAGACTTCTAACTGTAGCAACACACACACTTGTCCACACAGATAACAATTTGGCCACATTACTTAGGGATAATTACAGATACATTTCCTCACTTTGTTATGACACAAACACATGCAGGGAGCTGGTGCCGCCAGAGGGAAGAAGGGCGACTCGACTGCAGTCTGAGGTCCGAGGGCCGCCACATCAATAACAGGGCGAAGGGAGGTAGATGAAACACATTACTTTGACCTAAAGAGCTCAGTAATTACATTTGGCATTTTGACAAGTGTTTAGCTGCAGTGAAGGTCAGTCCTGTCAGCATACGAGATCTATGCTAATCCACTCAGACGGAAAAGGGAAAAAGAAAAAAAAACAGCAATGAGGAGACAAAAAGTCGAGAGAAGGGAAGAAAAGGCATCAACGCAACTGACACCTTCAACCTAAATCCTTCAGTCATCGGGATCTGGTTTGAAGCTATGCGACAGAACGATATCAGCTCTCACAAAGTCTGCAAAAATGACGCCACAGAACAACTTTCTCTTGTTACTGAATTATCATAAAGAAAGACAATGGAAGATTCTAATTCTGTAGATTGTATTTGCAGCACAGGGCACGAATGCATGCAAATTGGTTGTATTCTTACCACTAAAACTATTCAAGTGTATTTTGAAAACTGCAGGTGAATTAAGGCTTGAATGACTTAATAGACAAAACGTTTAAAAAAAAAACTTGCTGCACCCTAAAAAAATGCATCAGATTGCATTAATGTTTTTGAGTTATAACTACAAACAAAATTATGTTAAACCAACTGAACATATTAAATTAGGGGAATTAGATTTCCCTTAACAATTGATGATTGGTAGTATAAACACATTTTTCAAGTTGGCTAGTCGCAAAAATCTAATATTTTTAAGTGTTTTGTACTTAATTATCATAACTCTGTTGTTAACATATTTTTAGGATGGCCAGTTTAAAAAAATTAACCTCAATTGTTAAGTAGGTCTGGGAGAGGGTTAGAAAAAAGTGAAGTTATCAAGCCAATTTCATTAAGTTGTTTCAACTTGAATCAATTAACGCAGAAAGTTGACTGTAGGTTCCACATAACATTAAGATGATACAATTACCAACACTGTTATGTCACCTCAACCCATCAAAAAATAATTGTATTTACAGCCATACCTTTAATTGGGAAGAGGTGTAGTCCAATACCTGTGACTTATCCCACATGATCATTATAGAGCCACTGGAATAAATCTCACATTTGCAGCTATGTGAACCAGTTTATACTGACAGCAAAGAATCAGCAAATCAGGCATTAGTACCATATCTTGGTGTTCTCTCTTGTGCTTAAGCTATCTGTCAGTTTGAATATCTCCCTAGCTTTGGGTTGACATTGTGGTGGAGATATATATATATATATATATATATATATATATATATATATATATATATATATATATATATATATATATATATATATATATATATATATATATACACACTGGACTAAATTTCTGCTTGTTTCCCTTGAATGAGTTCAAGTGAAGAAGTCACACAACTTTCTAAAGGACCTGCAGTGCAGATTTTGACATAATTATGAAAGCATTAAGCACAATATAATCCAGAAGAGTTGTCAGACTTCAGAAGAATGTCCTGTCAGAAGGACGAGATGACTTTGGATGGTAAATGTAGAATATAATGGCAAATCTAGAAAGCAGACCAAAGATACAGAAAGATCCTGTAGAAACCTTGAGTAAGCAGATTCCATTAAGTTTTCCAGATGCTTTGACATGCAAATGGAATAGATTTCACTTATATTCTGAGGAAAAACGCACACAAGATTTATAAGAATTCAAAAGGCTTATATGTTATTAAAGTGAGGTATAGCTAAGAATGATCAGTTCTTCCAGACACTTTTTAAAAACTAAATATTCCACCAATTAGCATGTAAATTCAGCATTCACTGGTGTCACCTTTCCAAGAGGACAATGTCTTTTTAACTTATTAAACTGATAGTGACCTTCGTGTCAAGAAATTATTTACATGTCAGCACACAAAGTTTCGAAGTAAAACGGACTCGCTGAGCAACCAGTCTTTGTCTGCTGGTAACAAAGCCATGCTGTTTTAAAAACACTGTGAGGGAAGAGCAGAAGAGTCAAAAACTGACCACGAACGCTGTCCTGGCGGCCCCCAGAGTGGGCAGCTTTTGGTTCATGTGCGAGCCGCTATCTTCGCACCGAGAGGCATGATTAGCATGTATGCAAAAACAACTGCTGGTGGGATGAAAACGTAGAAGTGAAGCGAACAGACGGTGCAGGGATGAGGCTATCTCAGCTGCTCTCCTTCTGCTTTAAGTGCTAATTGAGCTGCCTGCTGTCCTGACCCTGACCCCCGGCCTATTCACGGGGTCCCGTTCTCACGGCCGTGACGCACCGCTGGAAGTAGCCTCTGGGTCCCCCGCCCACCCTCGGCCAGACAATGAGGGTCACCACCTCGCTGCCCACCATCTTGACATCCACCCCCACATTTGACAATGGCCCCCGGTGGCCCTGGAGTCCCTCACAATGGGCAGACGCGCGTGACAGAAGTGGTAACGTGGCTTCTTAAAATGCAACACCGGGTCTGGCCGGCCCGGCCGCATTAACAGGACCTTTTGGCACCCGCAGGCCGGGGTCAGAATCAATCCGGTGTAAGGAGGAGAGAAATGATTGGGTTTGAACTGGACTCCTGAGGGGCTGCAGAAAGACCTGCATGTTGTGCATTAAATAAGAACCTTGGATCCGAGAGATTTCACAGAATACAAGTGCATTTATATACCTACGTTTACTCGAATACTGGACTGATAGTTTCAATTTCATACTGTACTTTGCAATTATAGGGGAATTATCTCTTGTTTTTGCACTGCTATCCATTTATTTGACAAAAATACATGTTACATGCAAAATACTATCTAATTTATTAGTTTGAAAAAATCTGTTTAATTTGTATAAATCAGTATATTGCAATAGTAGTTAAACTTACCTCCAATTTTACCAACTACAATATTCTAAAAATATTTTTACTTGTATTTCACACATTTTATATAACACATAATTGAATACTGAAAATATGGAAATACAGATGAAAATGTCTAAAAAAAAGTCAGAGAATATTCGAACAAAATTAAAAATGGGACCTGACAGGCTTCGTGTGTTTATGTTAATGAGGATAGGAACTGCAATTTGAAAAGGAATGACAACTATGTGTTTCTTGCAATATAATGGTGAAAATTTGAGAAAGATTTTTAAGTGCTGTTGACTGGTTTATAAATTGGCATTTATTTATTTATTAATTCTAAAAAATGCAGCATTTATAAAATGAATTTATCATATCTGAGTTGTAAGTCAAAGTCAAGTCAAAGTCAGCTTTATTGTCAATTCTTCTATATGTACATGACATACCAAGAATCGAAATTTCGTTACTCTCTCTTCATGCAACAGTAGACATTAAATAAAGACTTAGAAAATAAGATATTAAACGGAAAAAAGAACAAAGGAAGCAAAATTAGAGCCGAGCAACAACTAAGAACTAAGAAAAGAGTTGTAAGATAATAAGGTATGAGTAAATGAGTTTCATTTCCATTGAATATTCTCAGATTTTAATGTCAGATTCTCATGTTTTTTTTGCACATCTCATTGGTACAGTTCAGTTTTCTACTGATTAATTTCCTATGTATTTTTAGCAGCACAAACAGAAAGCAAAACAATCCCCAACTCCATCGTGCTTCCTTGTTTAAGCATTTCACTGGCGCAGCAGCGATGTCTTATTGATGCATTAGCAGACATGAAATCAAATAAACCTGAATTACTTTTTAACACAGCTGCCAAAACCGCTCAACCCAAACACACTAGTTTGTGACAGAAGAGATGGACGTCCAGTCTGCTCCCTTGGCTGCCGAGCGGCTATAAACGATGATAAAATGACGTCGTTACAATGGCCGTGTAAAGCTTAATGTTTCAGAAAAGCACCATAAACCCCAGCTAGTGGAGGGGGATAATGTACACGCTTCGGGATGGATTGATATTCTAGTTGAATATGACAAACGACACTTTAAAGATGGCCCGCCCACACTATTGCACTTTAGCTGAGAGGACGCCACATTTCATTTCGAGCACGTTCTGTCAGATGTTTGCATTAATAACAACCGAGGCTCATCCGTGACCCCGCGGAGCCGGCGGGCGGGAAATGAGAACGGCAACAATAGCACTTAAAAACAGGAGAGAAGCCGTTGCATAATCAGCACAAAGTGTGTGTCTATGTGTGTGAGGAGGTGGGGTTGCAATTATAAAGCAGGGATAAGGAAAAATAGACAGTGAGCTACTCATGTAAGTTATTTTTGACAGGCCCAATTTCCCAGGGCAGGTGATTTGTATATCTCTCTGTGTGTGTGTGTGTGTGTGTGTGTGTGTGTGTGTAGGTGTGTATGTGTGTGTGTGTGTGTGCCAGTTATACCAAAACGGGCCCTAGGTGTTATTTCACACTTACCATCAGTGGCCCCGCTGCATGACCTGGGGTAATTTTTGGATTTTTATTTCCTTTAAAATAACTAGAAACACTGGACAGCTGTTGGTTCATTCAACCTTACGGGTCACTCTTAGTGAAGTAAATGTGTATGAGTGTGTGATTTGGACACAGGGAATATCAGGAAAGTCCTCTCTCTCTCTTTAGACTGACAGCTTAGCTAATGGCAAACATTCCTCATTCCTTTATTCCCCACTTCATCAACACCCTCGCCTCATTACTGTGAGTCACACTGTACACCGGTGCGCACACACACACACACACACACACACACACACACACACACACACACACACACACACACACACACACACACACACACACACACACACACACACACACACCTCCACAGTGTGTTTCCTGCAGGATTGCACTGTGAAACATTATTACCGAGTCCCTCCCCGATGTGACAGAACAGCCTGAGACGACTGATTCGGGGATCTTGAAACAGAATCGCTGAGGAACTCGTCTTTGCCTCTATCTTTCAGAGATGAAAAGGTGGCCGACAAAAATCACATCAGACAACGAGCAGGTTTACATGCACATCACCGATCGGGGTCTTTATATCAATCTGGAGTCCTCGTTTTGATCACATTTTTCCAGTGTGGCTTTTACGTGGAACATAAATTTACATTTTCGGCTCTTTTTGAACTTCTTCATGATCGCCGAGAATGTGAGCAACAAGCTGGATTGACTTTGCATTTAACGCCATATGTTTTTCTGATACCATGTTGGGGAATCACCTGCACAGATATGCTAAATAAATACACTGATAACTTGTTTACACGCCACTGCATGCCAGACTTTTGTCCAGCTTGAAAGCCTCTCAAAACTAGGTGCAGTTCGTGATGCTCACATGCACAGCTCAAATGCAACAACACACGTAAGCAGCTCAATATAATGTAACAAACTCCTAAAAAGAAAAATCTCCTCAAGCATTAATTCTTCACAAATGCAACGTTTGCTACAGCTCAACTGGGTGCTACTGTGAGATGTTCCTGCTATTCAGCTCTTCGGATATGGAGATTTATCCTTTGTCGCCTCTCCTTCCATTTTAATGCTTGAGAATCTCTTTTATATGGTGAAATTTAGTTTTTGCTTTGTGACTATTGCAGCGTTTTTATTGGACATGTTTCTCTTCTATGAAATCTTAACTCCAATGACTTCAGATGGCTAAATGAAAGCTAAATAAAGCTCACAAAACAACCTTTTCCAATATGGGTTAACCACTTACAAATACCAACTGTGATTTATGCTTGCAACTGCATCATTTTTAAATTTTTAGAGGTGACGGTTCACATATTATTCCTCCATGTTACTTACAATCAGTGTGAGGAATGTAGAAGCAGCGTTCAGGTGAAGCTGAACAAGAGCTAGGGAGGTATTTAGGTTGCAGAAGATAACGTTAGGAGAGCCGGAATTCAAGACCTCGTGGTGTTTTTGCTTCATTAAAGATATGTAAGATAAGTGATGAAAAGTTTGGGGTGGAACATAACTCTGAGGAATAGGTCTGAAGTGTCAAAACCAGCCAGGAAGTCAAAGACACTTGGGTGCTAAACAGGTAGAGTACAGTTGGTATTTGGAGCTTTTAGTCTGAAAACAGCTGCCTACAGTATGAACGCAGTGAGAGTGAACCAGAACAGTGAAGATTTGAGCAGATGAGTCAACCCCAAGTGTCATTTACATTAAAAAAAATCCAATATAATTGAGTTTTCTGAACAAAACGATTAGGACATAACAAGGAAAAGCTTTTAATTTGAGACCCATGAGACCACTATGAGACTATTAATCTCATCCCTAAGTTTAATTTTCATTTATTTACTTTCAGTTTTCATTCACCGTTTGGTTAGAATTAGGAAAATATCACACTTCTGGTTAAAATACTACATTCTGACAACATGTTTGAAGCCTCCATTTTTTGGATTGTGATCAGTCGCGGCTGTTTTATTATATATAATTGGTTAGCTGAGAAGGAGCAGTAACAGAAAGATTTGTTGATAAATGACAATCAGAAAATATAAAATGGAGTTTAGTGGTAAAATCACACAATGTTTGGAAAACAGAGCTGGTTAGCAATTAGCTCAAAACGAAGCTCCATAAAGCCGAGGATGCTGCAGATTCCAAAGATAGTTGTTTTTAAATTCGCTAACTTTAGCCTTGTTAACTCTGTTGAGGAAGTTAGGCGAGGTCGAGAGAGGATGAGGAGGCAGACACAGAGAGACGTACCAGAGACACAGATGACTTAGGTTGTGAGTAAAGGTTAACTGATATCAGGAGAAGTGACACCGACAGAGCAGCAGTGCAGGCAAGCAATGCCAGCATCAGTTGTGAGGATTCTCCCTGACCTTCGTGTATATATTGTAGTAGGGAGAGGGGTCAATTTAGACTACGGACCAGTATGGACACAACTCATCTGCTTAGTCAAGTCACAATAGACAATATCTAATCTTGACCACAGCAGAAAATCCAGAGAGAATAGTGGTTGTATTCTCAAATCAGTCTGCTACCTAGTTTCCATAAAAATTCTTCTTAGCTAAGTGAACATGCAAACTCTCACCAAATCAGAATTGTCATATCTCCATGTGGCATTAACAAACTGGCTCAGATATCTGGTGTCTCTCTTTTTTTCTAGCCTTATTTATTAATTAATTTTTTTTTAGGCAAACATCCAAATCTCCAATGAATTTCCACGACAGAGGCAAACATGGCTGCTTGGAGATTTGTGACAAAACAGAAAACCCAGCTGGCTTCCTTTCAAAATGCGCCAATGTGCGCGCCAAACAGTTAGCCAAACTAAGCCAACAAAGGAGCAGATTAACTCGCAGCAAAGTGCCTGAGCGCGGAGGCAGGAAAAAATAAAAGCACAAACATTTGACTGAGGAGTCATAAGTTTTGAAAAATGCTCATCTGGGGACTCAGGTGCAGCAGCAGGCCAACGATAATGGACTCCCTTTTTCTCTGTCAGTATAAAGACAACATTACTCAGCCAAGGAGAACCTACCAGCAACGTTGGCCACATCTGCGGTGCTGACGTTCTGAGTGTTGGGGCTCACTTTGAAGGTCACAGCCGGACCCACCACCCTGTAAAACACAAAACACACACACACATTTAGAGGCTTCACAAAAGGCACCCTCAGAATCTATTCTCCTCGGTGGCTAGGTGTTGTTTTTCAGGCGGCGGGAGGAAAGAAGTTGTGCTCATTAAAGCTCAGCCATATGTGGTGCTTGAGAAAAAGAAAAAAAAAAAAGCTTTAACCTGTGGCGATCCTTTAGGCTGCTGCAATCCCCATCACCACTGCAAGATAACCTCTTGAATCTCAATGTAATGCGCCCAGCGGCATTTAAACGTGCTGGGATGTGAAGGAAAAAAACGGGGGTCGGGATGATGAGATCTATTTTGGTCATCGACAAGAGGTCGAGGAGTTTATAAATCATTTTCAGCATATGGATTGTTGCGCTAAATGTAAATTAAGGGCGACAGAAACAGAAAAAGGCAAGAAGACGGACAACACAGCAGAAAATGGATGGAAACACATACGTATTATTCTTTCTAAAGGTGCTTTCCACCCCTGTTCATGCAACATTTATGCCAATAAAGCAGCTTGAATTGAAACACTGAGGGAGAGAATCTGGGTGGTCAGAGGCAAAGCGGAGTCTCCCAATGTAATTAACCTTTTGTTTTTCCTGCTGTAATTCAGACCAAAGCCCCAGCAGGAAGATATATTACCGGCTTCCCCTCCAGGAAGCTTTGTGCGCCGCTATAGGAGTCGACTGCTGCTGTAACAACACCGTTATAAAATATGGCGACATCATTAATGGAGCAGGTTCTGTCCTAATGCTGTAGGCAGGGAGGGAAAAAATGCTCAAAATGTATTCAAAGTGGTTTCACGTTGATGGATTTAAATTGTTTTCAGCACTGGGACTGAGTGCATTTTGCAGGCTGTGGGGTCGGCCTCTTCTGTTTTAACAATTAAAGTAAAAGGATCAACAAAATAATTAGGAGAAATGCACAAAATAAAAGCAAACTCGCTTTTTGTTCCGAGTCAGGAACGTGACTCCTCTCCGTACAGTTTAGTACTTCTGCAAAAAATTAGTTAGCTGCAGTTACACGGTCTCCTGAATATTCTATGCCTACAAAATCTGTACTGTTTTTCAAACCACCAGGTAAAAGATACCAACATTTTTGCTTTTGGAACCTTTGGAAAGTTTGGATGACCACTCTCCATTTGACATTCCCACCCATGCAGTTTCTGCAGCCATTATTGTGGAGTTTTAATTGGGTTTCTTGAGCCCTGAGGCCAGTAAATCAGAGAAAAACAAGAACACTACTGAGTCATATTTGCCAGGTTTTTTCATGCAGCAGTAATGTTATACTATTCTAACATTTAAGGTGCAATAACAAACTAATTAGACTGAGTCAAATTAATGATCCACAGGGGAAAACCTGGTGAAGCTAAGTGATCGAATTAAAGAAGAAAGGAAAATACTTTTCTGGACCTGTTGTAATGAATTCCACTATTTCCTGCCCTGTTCAGACTTGTACCTGCATGATATCCCTTTTGCAGCTTAAACATAAACTGAGCAGCAGAAGAGACAAAATCAGAGCCAAAAAGAGGCCAGACTCGACCGTTCCATCTGAGGAACAGCACACAACACAGCAGCTCATTTTTCTGACCATTATTTCTCCTCCGAGGTATGAGGCTGATATATTTGTCACATCTATGAAGTGATTCATCAACCGGCACAGGCAAAGTCTCCATGTGTGATGAAGAGGGAAAATCACTCACGTTGAGTTGATCACATATCCATCTGTCGGCCGCTGCCTCTCAGGGCAGCTCCAGCACAAAGACACCACATCGACTTTGAACCTTGTAAATAACCTTGTCACTCACCGAGCAAAAGGAGCTCACAGGAGGTGATTTCTAAATTTTATACTGGTAAAAAAAATGTAGAAATCACCTCAGAGACATTAACAAATCAGTCAGAACAGCAGGCAGGTGGGCCCAGTTAGAGATTTGGCATTTTTTTCATTCATGACAGCAGTAAATAACATTAGCATATATATATATATATATGTATATATATATATATATATATATATATATATATATATATATATATATATATATATATATATATATATATATATACTGTTCAAATGCATTACAAAAACACTTAATAATTGACTACATTATGCATTTTTCGGATTTGTTAAGATGCAGAAAATGACTAAAATCACGCCAAAAAAAGTGTTAATGTTGATGTTTACTATAAACAAATAAAAAAATCTGACCAAAACTTTACATAACAGTCAAATAAAAAAAATCAGTATTTTGGGGTTTTTTCAACTGTATTATTTTGTAACTATTTACTGCTTTGTTAAATTACAGATAATACTGTCGTACATTAAATTACAAATCTAGCACAATCCCAGAACAAAAAAAAATTATATGCACGCTAACCTTTAAAAAACAAGCAAACAAAAACAGGTCAAAAATGTAAAGAATGTCCACATATAATATCAGTATTTTAGCAAATGGTATTTTGTTCTTTTACAACACTTCACCGTAAAATAACTAACTATAGTAAATCTTTGAAAGAATCCCTATTTTACAGATATTTGTTGATATTTGACAGGAAAAAAATGTATATGAAGGACTAGACAATGGAAAATATTTTTTAAACTTGTTATTTTACAGATTTTCCCAGTTTGGTTAAATTACAGTCTAGTGAGGAAACACAAAAAAGATAGATGTTAACTGTAAAACAAAAAGAAAAAAGATGCAACCAATGTTTTTAAATGTTTTTATTTTACAGTTTTTTCTGCTTTGCTAAATTACATAAAAAAGTAGTAATTTATATATTAACCAAAACTGTCAATGTCAAAAATCTATATTTTTAGAAAAAGTTATTTATTTTTAATTTTTATATATATATATATATATATATATATATATATATATATATATATATATATATATATATATATATATATATATATATTACAATGTGTGACATTCTGGCTGTCTTTTTTTAAAGTTTCTGTTTTATGTGAAACAACAAAAAAAATCTTAATTTTAAAAGGGTTAGAGTTTTCCATTATTTTTATAGCTTTTCCCCCCATCAGAAATCTGTATTTTCACACGTTTGTGCAAAACTTTTGAATTAGCAATAAAAAATAAGAACTTTTCTTAAAAACTGTGATTTTTGCAACAATTACTGTTATTTCATAGATTTGAACATCAAGTATGACCACAAAAAAACATTAATTTTTGTATTAATCATTCAAAAATCAGGCCAAAGCTGTAAATAACATCTGTATTTGTACAATTTTTAATCGTATTGTTTTATTGCATTTTGTATATGTATATGCATGTGTATTTATCTATTTAAGCAAATAAATAATACAACTATTTGTCTGTTAAATGTAGTGGAGGAGGGAAAGAGAAGGGTAAGCCCAGTGTAGTCTTTAACATTCATCACCAATGATAATATTACACACAGATAATAATAATAATAATAATAATACACAGATAATAACTGGTAAAATAATCAAAAAATATTAATTTACATGTTAATTGTAAAAAGGCAAAAAATGCACATGAAGTTCACATCAAAAATCTGTAGTTTTACAAAAAAATATTGGCTCAAAAAATATTTACATAAATTATACATTTTTAATAGTTTTACCTGTGATTTTTTTAGAACAATTGGTTATTTTATGGAATTTATTATCTGATGTTTTTTTTTGTTAGGCAAGCAGTTATTTTGTTATTTTACAAGTTTTAATATGTTTGATGATTGAATGGGTCTAGCTGTCTGATCTGTATTTTTTACAAAATAATTCTAAACAGAATTTTTTCTTAACTGTGAATTTTGGAACAATTTGTCATTTTACAGATTTTAATATCTGGTAAAATTACTAAAAGTTTAGACACACCTTCTCATTCAATGGATTCTATTTAATTATATTCTACATTGTAGATTAATACTGAAGACATAAAAACTATAACAGAATATATATGGAATGATATTGTAAAAAGTGTTTATTTTCAGTATTAATATACAATGTAGGAAATAATACAAATAAATAAAAAGCATTAAATGAGAAGGTGTATCCAAGCTTATGACTAGTAGTGCATCTGTATATATTTGACAAGTATTTTGTTTGACCTTTCAATATACAGACACTGATTTTGACGAAATTGTAGAAACAAATCCCATTGTAAAATGTCTGAATAAAGTTTAAAATGGTTGATGTTTGAATGGCTCTGGGTTGCTGATCAGAAGGTTCAAGGTTTAAGCTGCTATGACCTCAATCATATCTGCTTTAAGGACGCCAGATCAATTCCAACTTTCGAACAAGAAATGCTTCCGTAATGTATTCGTCACAAATAAGTGCAGATTTTTCTTCTTGCATTCTGTATCATTTGGCTTCTTTTTGCTTCAGTATCATTCTTAACCATGTTGGTTTGAACAGTACTCACTTTGATGAAAATTTTACAGATTGTAGAACCATAAAATGCAACTATATGTTGTGCTTTGTACCGATTTGAAGTCTAGCGTTGCTTGTTTCGGCAGGGATAGCCATTTAAGATGATGAAACCGAGGCTGACGGATAAAGACGCTCTGCAGTGCTCACACCTCTGGCCTTACCAGCCTCCATCATCCTGCTGCCAGCTCAGGCCCACTCTCTCCTCCTAGTGGCGGCTCTTGAATATGACCCTTCAGCTCAGACACAGACATTACATCACCTCAAGCCTCCTGTTTTGAAAAAATAAATAAAGAATAAAACCCCTCCAGTCTACACTCGGTGACGGTTACGCAACAGCCACGATTATTCGGCGAGCAGATACAGTCAAAGGCTCGGTGAGGCCGCCCACGTCAGCGCTTTCCTCCCGCCCGCCACTTCACCCTCAACCACTACCAGGCCACCGCCGCAGCTAAAAACATTTCCAAGGCCGTTTTTTTCTTTCCTCCTGAAAGCGCTCACCGTCAGTATTATCTAATCAGTATCGAATTGTTCCAAATGAAATGTAAGGGTGTGAGTCACTCTGCAGGTTTTGTTTTGCGTCCCGGCTCAGTGTGTAGGCTCGCTTTGATGATTCATATGATGCCAGTGTGGAAGTTCTTTTTTTTAGTTTTTTTTTGTTGCTGCAGGCTCGCTGAACCGCCGCTGCTCTCCGGCTGCGGCCCCCGAGAGGAAATTGTTAGGAAAGGGAAGTTTTGTTGTCTTGTCGGTAGCTGGGGTCACGCGGGTCGCCGGCTACTTTGTTCGGAGATACTTTTGTTGTTGTATTATGCTAATCGGCCGGCGCTGTGTGAGGTGGAAGGTTGGGGCGGCCGCGGGGCTGCCGCCTGGTAAATGGATGAAGGGGAGTTTGTGAAGTGGCTGAGACTGAGGATAAATGCATGGGAGGCAAAGAGGCACCTATTCCACGATGACTTTATACAGTACTTTCACTTCAAGTACAGGCAAACATCGAAGAGCCGCTCATTTAATACAGATTTTTCACCCTGTTTGCAGATAGTTTTGTTTTTTATTTGTCCAGTTTTTGGAACAAATCTGCCTCGACCGAATGGAATTTCTTGTGTTATGTAGTGAAAGTGAAAAGTGACATGAACCACAATTTCTTTCTTATAAACAAATAGTTTTAAAATGTTATCTTTAAAGCATTTTTTTGGGTGAGCAAACTCTGAAACCTTCTGAACCCCAAAACCAGCTGGTGGGTTTGAAAGTTTAAACGTAAAAATGATAAAAAAAATACTTCATTTATCAGGGTCAGAAATTGCAAAATTACAAAGAATAGCAATACTTTTCAACTTTCCCACAGTCCCTGAACTACTCAGCAGCGTTGGAAAATCTAAACTCATGATACTTAAAAAAAAATACTTATTTTTCAGGTCTCATTCATAAAATTTTCAAAAAATACAGCATTTGCTCAAACCAGATTCTGTCAATAAATGAATGAATAAATAAAAAGTCTGTGCTTCTAGACACAACCGCAAAGAATCATCAGAATTTCAGCTTTCCAACTGTTCTCAGACTACTTATCTAAGACGTGCCGCTCTGCTGCAAAACTTCAGCAAACCTAAACCTAAAATATTTCGTCAATTCTATGTCTGTTTTAAAATATTGCCAAAAACCAGCTGTTTGCTCCAATCGGACTCTGTAAAAATGGAAAAATTCTGCACTCTTCTGCGCAATCGTTAAGTCATTAGTGATTTGGCTGCAACCGACAGTCTTGTGTTAAAAATTCAGGGACTTTTGGCTGAACTGCAAGCAGTGTTTAGGCAGAAGAGGGATGAGACAAGTATAGAAACAAATTACAAAAAATGTAAGCAGTAAAGTATCTTTCACATTTAGGGTTGCAATTATTTTTTAAACAGTTTTAAAAACATCTGGGGCCAATTGGAAAACCTTGTACATGTTGTTTCCATTTTTTTTTGCAGAATTTTTGTAAAATAAAGAAATTAGAAACCTTTTGTTTCCTTTTTACATGAATTATACCATTATAACTGTGTCGTATTGCACAAAATACATTTTATAGTTCTCTCTACTTCTAGAGTAGTTTTCATAAAAGTGCAGGTTTTAATGTTATGGTGAAAAAGGAGCAGTTCAGGGGGTTAAAATAATTTAAAATGGCTGTATCTGAAAGAAAAGTTAAGGTAAAAACACAGTCATTCAACAGCTTAACAGATTATGAAATCATTTCATACGTCTCTATGGCTTTTAGTAAACATGCCTTTTCCTTCGTGGTTATTTTTAGCGGTGAAAACGGTGCTGACCTGAAGGTTCAGCAAAGCCTGAGTTGTACGACACGTCAGACCCGACATGTAATCTTGGAGCTGCTGCAGCCACGGATAATAAAACTCTTCTCAGAAGCACCAAGCTTCACTCCGTCCTGCAGACTGGCAAATCAGATAATCAATAAGGAGGATAATACAGTATGCTCTCTCTATTACCGCGTTGTAAAGAGGCATTAAGGCAAATAAAATGAACAATAACAATGTCAGCTTGGCATCCAAACGACACCATAAGTACGTCCATAAATAATACAGACTGTCAATGCAAAGTCGAGGTTTAATGGTACTACAGTCGTGAGTTATTTCAAAAAGGAATCCTTTTAGAAGTGAATACAAAATACTTCCCGATGCTTCACACTGCTGTTGTCTTTCAGCTCCAAATAAAAACTCCAGCTACTAGAAATAGTCTTATTGCAGCTCATCAAAGCACAGTGACAAAGTAAAAGTCTCCCAGACATGTTAAATTATGTGATATGGAAGAGTTTTCTTTCTTCTCAGGTGTTTCGTTGTTGCTCTTATTGTAATTCAACCTACGTGGGCAGCGTTTACTTTTACTCAGTCTGTTCTTCCTTAAAAAGAAGTAGGAGAATCTGTAGGTAGACAGATGCTATGTAAACTTTATATGAAACTTTCTAAACTCTAATGCAGCAACTTGTCATTTGCATAGAGGAGCCACCAAATCCAAATGTAAAAGTCAGAATATTTTATCAACTTCAATTTCAGTTCAAAAATCAGCCAAAAATTAAACATTAAGATTAACTAGATTCTGTAAAAAAGTAAAAATTGTACAATCCTTGGTGGAACTGAGAAGCCATGACTGACTCAGCTGTGACCAACAGTCACATGATAAAGATTCTGGAGGTTTTTGGTTGAACTGCAGGCAGTGTTTCCACAGAGACAAACTACTACATTAACTTGTCATTTTGGTTCTAGTTTCTGGATTTGAAAAACGTGTGTGTCAGCTTTAATTTAAGCTATGAATAAGACACTTGAGATATTTTCATTTGAAGGAACGGTGCAGCCATTAAATATAGGGTTGAATATTTCTGGCTCAGTGAAGAGCTTGCAGCAAAGAATAAGATAACACAGAGCGGATAAGAAAACATTTAGATAATTTAGGAAATTTACCAAATCTGGGCTTAAAATTTGTGATATTTTAGCAAATTTACTGATTTTTGCATCTCTCATAAAAGAAGCCCTTTAAAGAAATAATATTCTGTAATAAATGAAACATTTCACTTCATAAACTCTATCTAAAATCCCAAATGTTGAACAAGATGCTTGTTAGGTTTAATTTTGCAGATGACAAAGTGTAAAGTTATGAACAAGACCCCTGCAAATTTTTCCATTTGATAGAAGAGTGCAGCCATAAAAAATGAGTTTCAATATTTCTGTTTCAAAAATTGTGATTTTTTAAAATATCAAATTCATTTATTCTACATGTCTGCAAAAAAAATAAATAAACATGTACACTAACCAGCTTCTGTAAAACAACAAAAATGTGCAATCCCTGGTGGAACTGAGAAGCCATGACTGACTCGGCTGTGATCAACATTCATATGACAAAAATTCTGGAAGTTTTTTGGCTGAACTGCAGGCAGTGTTTCCACAGAGACAAAGTAATGCAGTAACTTGTCACTTTGAGTCTTGTTTCTGGATTTGAATCACCCAAATATCTCTATAATTTCTTCTAAAACACCTCAAGCTTTATAATCTGTCTCTCAAATCCCAAAAGTCTAAAAGGGTTTGTGTCGGGTTTTATTTTAAATTATGAACAAGACACCTGTGATATTTCCATTTGATGGAACAATGCCTTCATAGAGAAATGGGTTTGTATATTTCTGCTTCAGTGAAGAGCTCGAAGCGAAGACAGAGGGTAGATTTCACGCATCACAGTTGAAGATATGATGGGAAAAGTGGACTTTAAGAGTTAAAGGAGATGTGAAGCTGAGTTAGAAAGTGTTCGTCTGTGTGGTCGAGGAGCAGGGAGGTAAATCTGGACTGTTGGGGGCTCAGTGTCCATCTTTAGCCTTTGTCTCTGGGTCCACTTGCTCCAGTGGAGCTGCCTGCCGTTGCCACAGTGGCCAGGAGCCGGGCGGCCTCGGAAAATAAGCGTGGCGCCTCTGACAAATTGTCGAGGCAGCTCCCCCTGCTGGGCTTTCACTGCGCTGGCAACAAAAGAGACCCCCGGCTTCCCTCTCTCTCTCTTTCTGCATCTATATCTCTGTCGCTCTCTCGCTTTCTCTCTCCTCCAATCCATCACTCTCCTCAGTGTATAGCTCTCTGCTTTCAGTCCCAGAATAGGAGAACAAAGACAAAAGGTGCATTAGAACCGGGGAACAGTGGAGGCCACCCAGGGACTCAATGCAGCAGCCGGGCGGCACGGCAAGGTGCCACGACAACAACAGAGCCCAGCGACGTGGGCGGACCCAGAGAGAGTGTGTGAAGGTATGAGTGTGTGTGTGTGTGTGTGTGTGTGTGTGTGTGTGTGTTTATGTGCACCCGATCCCCACCTGTCCATACATATATACATGAATGTGCTCATCAGTTCTTCCTCTTTCTCGCTCCAGACTTCAGTTCATTTTGGAAGCCGCTTTATCAAATAAACTGAATTTTCTGCACAAAAAACGTCAGTCCACACAGGTTCTCACGGCGTTAACTCAATATAAAGAATCAAAAATCAATGCAGTGCTTGCATTTCTGTAAGTTTAACCACTGCAGAGACACATTACCTCTTCGAGGACAAACGCTAAAAAAATCAATGCTTGATAATACCACAGAAATAAGCTGCGCCCACAAGATAACACGTCAATAATCCACAGTGATTCTGTACACATCACAGTAATCACAATTTTATAATTGCCAGAGAAAAAATCACACATTCAACCTAATACCACAGAGCGTTACATGAACCAAGTATTAACCTTCTGAACTGCAGCCGCTTTGAAAGGCGTTCCATTTGTCAGAGCAGGAAACCATCAAAACAGAAAACATTGTTGGATTTTTACCTTTCAAAAAGTCCATGAACTCACATTGAGTTCTAAAACAAACTTAAAATTGTGATTTTTAAAAAAAAAAAATAAATTTATTCTATACGTCTCATTTAATTGTTGAGACTTTTCGGTTGAACTGCAGGCAGTGTTTCCACAGAGCAAATAGGAGACCAATATTGAAACTAACTAAAGATGTAAGGAGGAAAACATCTATGCTATGTAATCACTATTTATATTTTTTTCCAGTGTTAGTAACACTTGTATGAAGCGTGGCGGGCCGGTTTTGGTATGTTTGACACCCCTGAATTATGCGTTTAATGAAGAAAATATCGTAATCCTCAGCAGTGTGTTCGGCGGCAGAAACAGATGGAGGCGACGACGAAGCGGAATTTGATGATGACAGAAAAAGAGCGAGAGACATAGAAAGAGAGGGTGAAAGAGAGCGAGGGTTCAAGCGGAGTTCAGTCTCATCAATAAACGATCGCAGCTGGAACCCAACAAGTCAATAACGTGGACGGGACGCGCTCATTGCCGTCTTACCCCTGCCAGAGCAGGAAAAAAAAAACTAAACTGTTGACGGAGTGAATACAAGGCAACGTCCTTGGGTTTATCTCTGTTTTCTCTCCTGTGTGATTGTACCGCCTTGTGCCACTCGGCTTTGATCCCACCAGTTTGCCCTCTCTGATCCGTCGTGCCGGGGGGTAGCTGTGGAGGAGCCGACGCCGCTCGTCTTCTGCGGGGAATATTTGAGCATGTGATGCGCTGCCCTTTGAGAAAATTGCCTCCCACTCGAGCCCACAGGTAGAAAACGCTTGTTTGTCGGGGACGTAAAGCACACTATGGATGCGGTGAGTCATCCGCGGACCTCTACTCCCACAGTCGTTTCTGGAGCTGCTCGTAATTTAGAAACGCTGTCGAACGCTGCTGGCCGCCTGACAGCTCGGAGAGGGTGACGTGTCCGGAGGCGCTGTAACATTACAGGGCAAAGAGAGTTTTGAAAGGACATTATGAGCGTTTAAATGCTTTTATTTTAGCCTCCTGAGCAGAACAAACCGCCGGAGCTTCGGCTGCCTGAGCTCGCATTGTTGGTGTTGCGAGGACAGAAATCATTCTCCTCACTTTTTAAGGACAAAAAGCAAATCTGCACAATGTAAATCATTCAATTTTAGGGTGAAAATTTAATTTCAGAGCACAGTTAGGATTTGACAAGCAGCGGTTATGCTTTCAGTTGAGGTAGAAGTGTCGAGGAAATCAAGTTTTAGATTTCAGTGTGAGTATGTTTTGACCTTTTCTCGCATTCTTATTTTGAAGTTTCAGACTTGGCGTTATGGTTCAACCTGCCTGAAGGTTTGAACGGCATCTTATCTTTTGAAAAATCATCATAATTGCGACATTTATCAGGAAAAGCACAAAGAGTTTTCAGATTCCCAACTTTCCGACGGTCCCTGAACTAATCATCTGTATAGAGCAGCTCTATATTTTATGTCTTGGTCAAAATTCACTAAAAATAAAGCGTATGCTCAAACATTATTCTGTAAAAAAACAAAAATTCTGCAGTTCTAGACGCAACTCAAAAGTCATTTGGGATTCCACTGCAACTAAGAGTGACATGAGGAAAATTCAACAACTTTTTGGGTGAACTGAGCTGAACGACAAGCCAAGAAAGACAAGTGCGTCAACACAATAAAGAATGTAACTATTAAATTATCTATTAGCACCGTTGCTAACACCTGTGAGTTCTTGGAAAACTGTTGTACATTTTAATTCTAAGTTTGTTAGAATTTTTGTAAAATACATGATTAAAGATTATGATCACATGCCATGCTCATGTGCCTTTATGTAAAGTATGAGAATTTAAATAATTACTCTATCATGACCAAAATTTATATACCAATAAAAAGAAACTTATCATTATTGTGAAAATCCTCATCATTTGGCAAATTTATGTTTTCACATTTTTCCATCTGATGTCAGCGACTTTATCTTTTAGCCTTTAAGTCCTGAAATATGATTCAGATTTTTTTTTTTTTAAATTCTTTGTCTTGTGCAACATTTTGACACAGTTCTGGGTCCAAACATTCATTACAAGATAAAAAAAAACACACAAATTAGCTGAATTTTGCACTTGTAGTGGAATCAAACAGAAAAATTCTGTATTAAAGCTGACCTCGGTACATTTGCAGCGACAGGTTTCCATTTCTTCGAGGAAGGGACTGCAGGCTTTATGTTTGTGAAAATAAATGCATGTGTGAAATTTGTCACTTCCAGTGTGTTTGGCTCTGCGTCAAACAGACTTTATTTATTGGCATTTTTAACCAGAACAGGTGCGACTTGATCGTTTCTCAATAGCAGCGGATTATTCAGAGCAAACACACTAAATGTGGCGGTTTGTGGTTTTTACGATCCTCCGTGATGCAATATGACAAACAAAAGGTTTAAAAAAACAAAAGAAAATACACCAGATCCAGGGTAGATGGTGATTTTTCAGAGCAACAAACAGCATTAAAGGTGCAGAAAGCAGCAAGCGATCGGTGTTTTTCTGACGGGTAAAAAAGGAGTTTTACGTACGAGAGCTCGGCAAAGTCGGTCATCTGGATTTTCGCCCTCCGAGCCAAAATCTGCATCAGGTGGAGGCCTTCATCTGTCTGGAGCCCACTGGTGATAGACATGGAGGGAGAAGGCAGACAAGGAAGTCAGAAATAACATTCACAGTAAAAGCACAAAACTGCTTACAATGCACACTAATATTTGAAGCTAACAGAAGCAGATCGTGAGTGCTTCTTTTTCTGTCAAATATTTGTTATTTTCATCTTTTTATACAATATTCCTTATTGAACACGTTTTTTCTGGTACACTTGGAATCAGATTTTTATAGTTTATTGTATTATTTTTTAGGCATTAAAATTTTCCTTCAACACTTAAGAGGCCAATGTCACAAGAAATGGCTTTTAAAGTAAAATTTCTGTATAATAAAATTAGAAGATTTTTTTAATAAATACTGTATATTGAATTTTAATTACATTTAGTATTCTATAGATTTTAAAATTAGAACCGCTTTTTATAGTATAGTATTGTACAGCAACATTTTCAGAGGATATGTTAATTTTTAATGCTAATGTTACTAACCTGCCTTTTTGTTATTTTATGTTGTTGATGTAAGCTGCTGAATGCTTTAATTTCCCTGGGGATGAATAAAGTATCTATCTATCTGTCTGTCTGTCTGTCTGTCTGTCTGTCTGTCTGTCTGTCTGTCTGTCTGTCTGTCTGTCTGTCTGTCTGTCTGTCTGTCTGTCTGTCTGTCTGTCTGTCTGTCTGTCTGTCTGTCTGTCTGTCTGTCTGTCTGTCTGTCTGTCTGTCTATCTATCTAATACAGAAATATAATTTCTTATGGATATCCTAATTTCATTTACACATTAACCCTAAAAAACTGTCCAAAACTGTACCGAATTACTGCATAAAAATTGTATGTATAAATGTAAAATCATGCATTTATTCTGCATATGTAAGATATTATTATGACTTGAATTGTGAGTAAGATTTACTGATGTCAGAAGAAGTGACACCAACAGAGCAGCAGTTCGTGTGAGCAATGCCAATCCCCGACCTTTGGGTATACAGTAGTTTAATACATTACCGTTCAAAAGTTTGGGGTCACCCAGACAATTCCATGTTTTCCATGAAAACTCACACTTTTATTCATGTGCTAACATAACTGTACAAGGGTTTACTAATCATCAATGAGCCTTTCAACACCATTAGCTAACACAATGTAGCATTAGAACACAGGAGTGATGGTTGCTGGAAATGTTCCTCTGTACCTCTATGGAGATATTCCATTAAAAATCAGCTGTTTCCAGCTACAATAGTCATTTACCACATTAACAATGTCTAGACTGTATTTCTGATTAATTTCATGTTATCTTCATTGAAAAAAAATGCTTTCCTTTCAAAAATAAGGACATTTCTAAGTGACCTCAAACACACACACACACACACACACACACACACACACACACACACACACACACACACACACACACACATATATATATACATAAGGGCTGTCAAAATTAAAGTGTTAATGCAGATTAATTGATGCATCTGCAGTGCAGATTGACTCAAAATTCCTGAAATGTCTCTGGCAAATCTGGCGACTTTCCAAAGCCCCCTGGCAACTTTTTTTGTCAAAAGCGACTAGCGACAAATCTAGCGACTTTTTCTGGTGTCTTGGAGACTCTGACATGAAAGCTTGTATCGTTCTGTGGTTACTGTCCTCGACGAGCAGCAGGTGCTGATGTGAGTTCCTTCCCATCCGAAAGCACTCTCAGGTGGTTACAGTAACCCCGCAGTAGTCCCACTGTGTGATTAGAGGAGAACCATACCATTCTGCATGCGCCATCCTGTCTTACAGAGTGGAATGTAAATGAATGTTTCTTCACTGCAATAAATCACTGCATTTCAATCACCCAGCCTCTAGTCCAAAAACATATTTTGGGAGTTTTTTACTCATTTTTTGTCTCTTCCGCAACATTACTCCTCTCTCCTACAGCGTCCATTACAATTACATGCAAATGGAAAAATATTCAAATTAGGCAATGACATCATTTAGCGACTTTTAGGACAGCCTATAGCGACTTCCCTTACTAAGCAGTTGGCAACACTGGGTATCCATACATAACGTACACATACATAACACACGCCTGTGCTCAGTGCAAGGTCATTTTGTTTGTGGGTACATCTATATTAAATGGACACATTCTAGTGTTGTGATTTCTGCTACAAATTTTTTCAAGATTTCAGCCGTCGGAAATGATACGACTGAGCAGCCTTGTCGGAGTACTGCCCTCTCTGAGTGCTTTTCTTGTTTGAAATTCTTTCAGAGCAAAGTCAGGGCGATGTCCATAACGTGCCTCGGACTATCTTGACGATGCTGAATTTAGAGCGGAGAAATGGTTCAAAACTGAAAAAAACATATCAATTTTCACTACTAAATCTAAATATATAATGTGTCAAAATTGACAGTTTTTCTGGCGAGGACAGGTATTATCCACGTGACCCCGAGGACATTGCTTGCCAGAAAAAGCATGAAAACGGCAGAGTTCAGTCGCATTATCGGTCCAGCTCCTGCAGCCTGTCAGACACCAATCTGAGTCCTGTTCTTTGGGGACAGAACTGCCCGAGGAGAGGATTCCTGCATGTAGTAATAGAAAAGTCAGAGGTTTCAGCGAACAAAGGAAGAACCATTTCCTCCAAAAAGTCAAAGACATCTCCTGCCCTCGGGGCTTCTGCAGAGATCCTTCCACCACGAGCTGCTACACCGAATGCATGAGAGTGAGGGAAGAGAAAACATAAATCCTATCCACAGTCATGAGCGGAAAGCAGCCAGTAAGAAAATAAGTCAGCAACAAGAAGTCATTTCAGACTGGCTTATTATTGTGAAGATGTGTCATAGTGAAGTTAAAACCTTTCAGGGAAATACTATTATATACAGCAAGTAAATGAGAATAAAACATGACAGCAGTTTTTCAGGTCTTATTGTTAATATTAATTCACTTTGGACATGTATTTAGTCTGCAAGTATAAAAGCATTTAGAGTTTTTCTTTTTAAACACACAATTACAGATCATTTACTTCAGGAGTTTGAAAAAAAGGTGTTTTTTTCTGCCAATTACCCCCCACACTGCCTCTTTCATCAATTAAGCTAATTAACTCATGGAATTTTCCATTTAAAGCTGAACCCCGTTTGGAATCGCAGTTGGACAGCGATGACTCAGTGATGGGAGCAAACATGGAAAAGGCATTTATAGGTTGAAGGTTTAAGGGTGACAGAAATAGCAGAGTGTTGGACACCAGGTGTTTTCCTCCAGCTGCGATGAATCAGTCTGTCCTCCTCCTCCTCCTCTTCCTCCCTCCAGGCCACCGGAGGATTCGATAAAACCACCGACATGTTCCTGCCTCCAGCTTTCACCTCTGACACGTCTCCAAAATGTCACAACGTTGCATCTAATCTGCCTCATTACGCCTGAAGTCCTGCACTAGCTTTGATTCTACGGCCATCTTTATGTTTATTTTTTCCCTAGAAAAAATAAACAGGATGGATCGTCTTTTCTGGAGATGATCTGGTATATCTCCGTGTTTATTTTCTTGCCTGTAGCTGACATTTGGATGAAAAGATCGATGTCATTCTCACTATTTGTGGGCTAACTATGTAGCTTTGGCCGCTAGTTAGCTTAGCATAACAAAGACACATGGGGGAAACAAACAACTAGCTCGGCTCTGCTAAAAACTAATAAAATGCTCCAAACGGCACCTCAAAAGTAATTAAGTTAATGAAAACATTTTAATTTAAAAACCTTCTGATCTGGGTGTTTTTGGGGTTTTTTTCCTTACTTTTGATGCATTTTTGCTCACTGCTTGCTCGTTTTTTACTGCAATTTAAAGTTCTGCACGTCTACGGAAACAGAAAAAACAAGACTAGAAGTAGAAGTGAAAAATGTTTTCCTTGCAGTATAAGAAATTTATGATGCCATAAATCACAAAACAAACAAACAAAAAAAAATCAGATGTTGAATTTCTGATCATTTATGTTTCCATAAATTGAAAAAACCTGGGATCAGCATGTGCAACATTTTTTACAAGTGCCCACAGATGTTATCGATACTGGAAATAATGATGACATACTATAAACACTTCACTTTTTATAATTTTGACTAGTTTCAGTCTTTCATCTCTGAAATGCTCTGTGCTTACATGGCCTGCACTTCAGCCAAAAGGTCCCTGAAATTTTGTTCACTTGGTTGTTGCAAAAATGAGAGCAGAATCTTTTATTTTGTTTTACAGATTCTGATAAATCAAACCATTTATTTGTTGTTGGTGGTGTTGTTTAAAAAAAAATTAAATCAGCCTTTTAGAATAACATGACCTAACCTTAAAAATTGTTTGAGTTTCCTGTCATGGATGAGTAGTTCAAGGACTGTGGGAAAAATTAAAATCGGACGATTCCTTCAGATTTTCCAGTTTCTGGTTCAGCTGTATTTTTTTGGTGTGAAACAACATGCCATTCAAACCCAAGCAAGTTTTGGGATTTAGAGGATTAATATATATATATAAAAGTTGAGATTTATTTTAGACAATATCTTGTTCTTAACCTTAATTTTCATGGTGTTTCCTACAGCAGACAACATTCTATATTTTGAATTATGGCTAAAATCACTTGGTTAGGTTGGTCTATTTTGAATATACCTTATTAAAAATCTGTTTTTGAAATTCCTTTTTGCTTAATATTAACTAAACTTTAATGAGTTTTATTTTTAATGTATGATGTAGTTGTTGTTTTAATAGTAATTTCCATTACTATGGATTATGTTTTGGATACTTTACAAAATAGAATTGTGAGGTATTGTTTTAATGATGCTATAGGTAAAAGTAATGCATTTTCTCTTGTTTTTCTGTTGTCAGGAGCTGAAAAGCATCAAGATATATAGTCGGATGCTTAAAGAAACCCTTAAAACTCACTGACCTTACTGTGAAATCGCAGCATGACACTGAGGAGTAGCAGAGCAGCAGTCTGGTAGCAGGAAGCACAAATCAGAGATGTTCTTTGTAGGAGATAAAGAAAACCCCTGTGAGCTTGACTCTTTCTGTACAACTACAGATGTATTATATTTAGTTGGCTGTACAGTGAGGTGCAGTTTTAGGTCAACCAGGTAATGAAGCTCTCCATCAGCTTCACTGCAGTCAGACGTAACAGCAAAAAGGTTTCACGTTTTGTCGTTGCTCTAAGATGTGGATATATTGAGACAATTCGAGCACAGAAGAAGCTTTGTTTCACCAAGAGGCAGTTCTTTGAAGGACTTTTTTATTTTCTACTTTCTGGTGCATCGCAAAGTGGTATTTTTTCCATGTTGTGGTTGATGCTGCACTTCGCTTTCTCTCGAGAGAGAGAGACGAGATTTGACACAAGGCGAACCGTCAAGGAGAACTTTGGTGTTCATCTTAAGTACGGCAATCACACAGAAATGTCAAGAGACGCTTTGAAGAGTCACTGCAAAGGGTTAGGGAGGAATCTGCTGAGTACACTGAAGGCTCTGACATCGACGGTGCGAAGGTGACTGAGGACATCTTAAACCTTCCAGCTGTTCACCTCAGATCAGAGTATCACATCTTCAGAGTCTGTTTCACAAAGCTGAAGCAGTGGCAACTTGATGCAAAGGCTGCTGTCTCAATTACTTCAACACTTACTGTCATGGTGTAGGTTCTGCGAGCAGAAGTTTTGCTTTTGCTCCAACAGAGAGAAAAATTTGCAATGCAATGATTCATTTAATAATATATCTAAAGGAAAAACGTCGAGGCGCTTCTTCTGAGAGGCACTGCTAAAGAAAACAACCTTTCAGAGCAAAAAATCTAAAATTTAAGGCACAAAACAGCATCAACTAAAAAGTACATTCAATCCATGCAACAAGTCTGAGGAGCAGTTAAGAGTCCCCATTAGGATCTTTAACTCTGCACACCTTCAACAATGGGCTCCTCTAAGAAACTGCCTGAAGATCTCAAAATGAAGTTATTCTTCAAAAGTGACGCCTTCAAAAGCTCCAAAAAGGGATCTAAAAAGCCCCCCAGGTTCATGGAAGCTCTTCCAGACTGACTGCAAGGACCTGCAGGAAGGTTTAGCTAAAGCAAGAATGATGGGAAATTTGCCGCAGACACGATGTTTGATGAAGACTCACAATTTTCCCATGAATCATCATCAACACTTCCATCACCACATTTGAGGTTAATATGGTCAACTGACTAACAATAATAGTACATCAAAGTGTAAAACAAGTCATTTCCTGTTACCAGCAGGTGGCGCTATGACAGTTAAGGATTATTAGCATATGGATGTGATCAGGGCAGGACTCTGATCAAACATGTAAAGTTTGAGGCTGACAGGAGCATGTACAGGAGAGTTAGACAGCACTTCCTGTTTCATTGCGATGCATCAAAGTTCAGGAGGCCTTCCATGGCAGCACCTTTTGACTTTGGCTGAAGATTTTGAGGACTTTTTATCATTAAGGAATGTTGTATCAACTGGCCAAATCTGAGGATCTTGAAGTTACCCTGTATGAAGACTTGACGCCTGAAATGACCAAAAATCACAAAAAAATTAAGTCAAAATGGCGGACTTCCTGTTGGGTTTAGGGTATGGCTGCCATTGGCTTTTTTGTTTGTCCTGATGTGCTGCACATGCCTACCAAATTTCGTAGGCAAAGGTGAAACATCCTGTCCATCATAGATGTTATAAATTTTTGCAGGGGGCGCTATGGAGCCATTTTGTCCCAAAAAATATCAAAGAGCAAATTTTCATAAAAACATGCCGAAGAGTGTTTGAGCATGTTTAGGCCTCAAAAATGTGATTGTTTTGGGCAAAAAATAATTCCTTGCATTCCAAAAGGATGCCATGCACCGTCAGTGCTTGGGCCCTAAATATTGCATTAATATTGCAAGTATGAATTAGAAAACCAGCTGCTTTTTGCTTGTTTTGGACATTTTTATCCCTGGAATTTACTTAAGAATCTGGAGAAATGAGATTTGAAAAGGCAACAATGAGTCAACATAAGCCAGATAGTTTGTCATTTATCCAACATTTCTCTCCAGAAAAAAGCTTCACTTTCATGTTGCTGAGGCTGTTGGATGCAAGCACGAACACCTTTTTAATTCTAATGAATTTCAGAGTTTTTAAAGACCGCATCAGACGTTAAGTTGCCCATTTACACCCTTAATGACCTGTATGATCGAGAGTTCGGTAATGTGAAAGAGATTCAAGGACAAAAGGAAAAGACATTGTGTTGATAAAAAACTCTCCGTCATTCGACATACTGAAGCCATGAGTGTGACCTCCACAGAAACACCACAGAGATGTTTTTCCTCTATAACGCAACATTTATGGCTCTTCAGGGGTGTAACTCTGAATGGCAGGAAACAAAATGGAAAAAGAAACAGAAAGAGACCTTGAGCCTGCTGTATCTGAAAGAGAAAGCAAGTTTCAAAGAAGTTTCAAAACCAAACACGAGGATGAAGGAGAATGAAAGTTTCGAGGACTTCAAACGCAAAGTACATTGTAAAATGATTTTTTACTGTAATCATTTCAATACTTAACTGCTATTTTACAGATTTTTAAATTTGTTTTACTATTATTATTATTTGACAGACAGCTAGTAAAATAACATGGAGAAGGAGAAACAGGCCACAATTGTAAATAATTTACACATTTAAAAAAAATCTGTTTTTATAAATCTCAAAAATAGGTATGTTGCAGATTTTTGCAATTATTTGAAAAAAAGTAAAAATCTGTATGTAAAGGTTTGAAAAAGAAGAGTTTAAAGTGTTGTTTTATACATGTTTCCTTTCTTTTTTTTATTACAGGTAATATCATGTTAAATTAGCAAAACAAATAATATCCATGTTTCCGTGGAGAAAAAAAAAGATTTATTATTTAAATAATGTCCACTTAAAAATCAGAATTTTATAAATGGTGGAGATTTGCTCTTTTACAGATTTGACTGTAGAATTAGCATGTATTTGTCTTTAAAACAGCAAATAAATTGCTATTTAACAAATAATATTTGTCATCATGTGAATGTATTTTCAGGACTTAACAAATGATACATGATTTGACAGATGTAAAACAGCATTAACACACAAGACACCATGAAAAGCTTGTCACGAAAATGACGGCATGAATTTCTAAAAGTCAGACCTGCTGCGTAACACAGTTCCTCAATAAGTCTTAGGGATTTGCTAGCAGATTCCCTTCATGTTCCCCTCTGCACTGACTTGGTCATTACGATGGTAAGAATACAATAATAATATTTAATAGCGGCAGTTTTGAAATAGCTACACAGACTCCAGTTTTCCCGCATATACTGAAATGTTACGAAAGTTACTTTGACACAAACCTACATAAACTGCTCAGGAGCAGCTAGAGGAACATGAACAAGAGCCCAAGACACTGACCCGACCACGAAACTCCCAAGATCCAAATCTCAACAACCTAAAAGACGCAAACGGTCCGATTCCAGACACCTTGAGGTCCTGACCCGACAGCTCAGAGCTACTTTGTCTGCACAAGAGGAACTCACACGTTTGTTAGGTGGTTTTAATGTTGTGGCCAATTCTATAGAACAAAATGGTCGAGTCTGCATCTCAGTGTCATTCTGCTGCAGGGCGAAAAAAAGCTCTGGTTCGGTTGTATTTCTTTAAACCAATCACAGCTGTAGGCGGAGCTAAAGAACAAATATTGCTTCCCTTAAAATTGTGACGGGGTAGTAGTTTTGGTGAAACATTTGCACACAGAGAGACGAGAACTGAGATTAAATGGATAATTAATGGAGAAAAAAACAAGCAGGGCTGCCTTACTTCACAGTTCTCTGGAAAAGCTGAATTTTTCTCTGAGGTATTTTGCTGCTCGGACGTTGTTGTAGTGATGACTGGTTTGTATCTGCATTTCATTTCAGGCTGACCGAGAACAAGAAACTTAAAAAGTTAATTCAGTTAATTAACTGTATCTCTCATGCATCAGATGCCAGTTTATTAGGTAGAACTAGGTACCAAATAAATATTGTGGTCGTTTTTTTCAAGAATTTCAGGATTCTTTTTTGCTGTTTGTGTTTTTTTTACTTTACATCCTGGACTTATTATCTCCATATGAAGCATCCAGTGCACTGTTTGTTTCCAGAACCAGAACCAAAACTAGTGAAGCAGTATTCAGCTATGATGCTCCTCACCTGTGGAACAAACTTCCTGAACACCTGAGGTTCTGCTCAAACTGTCGGCCTTTTAAATCTGGCCTGAAAACCAAACTGTTTACTGCAGCTTTCTCTTAGATGCTCAATCTATTTTCTTGTCTTTTAGTGCACTTCTATGACCTTAATGTCTACTTTTATGTTTTATTCCTACGATTTGAATGTAAGTCTACCTTTAAATCATTTTTCTGAATGTATTTCTTTGCCGTTGTAAAGCACCTTGAATTGCCTTGTGTATGAATTGTGCTATACAAATAAACTTGCCTTGCCTTTGAAATATCGCCAAAAAAAACCCCGCCTCACACTTCAGTTTCAGCTCCTTTGTGTTACTTGTGCGTTGGCAGCTCTACTCACTCTGTGTCGGTGATGACGTAGCCGAAAACGTCATCGTCGGCCTTCTTCCTGCCGGCTTTGACGTCCAGCTGGAGCTCGGGAACGTGCATCGTCTTCTTGTGCGGCTCCTCGTAGACGAGCGAAGCCGGAGGAGGCGGCACCTCCTTGATCCAGCCCTCCACCTCGGACACCTCCTCCACGGACTGGGTGGCGTCCTTCTTCTGCACCGTCACGCCGGCCTCGCTGGTCCGGCTCTGGACGTTCTCCAGGCCCACCGGCTGGCCTCTGGGCGTCTCCACGGCGATGTCGTACCGGTTTCTGGCCGGTGGAGGGCCGGTGAACGGGGTTTTGTCAAGGTAGGCGAGGAGTTTGGTGAAGAGGCTGCCGCTGTCGGCCTGAGAGAAGAGGATATTTTGGGTGAGGTGGTCACTAAAAACTCACAAAATGCAGCTTTTTCATTTAACCCTCCTGTTGTCCTCATTGACGGGCATCAAAAAAATCTGAAAAAAAATCCAAAAATTCAGCAAAAAAATCCCCCAAATATCTGAAAATTTGCAAAACCTTCACGAAGAAAATTTCATTAATTCCTTAAAAATTTCCCTTTAAATTTGGCAGGACAATTCTTGTAAATATTTTCAAAAAATGAGTAAAAATCTTCAAAAAAAAAATCCTAAAAATATCTAAAGTGATTCCATATATATCAGTAAAACTTCTAATATTTTCTTTAAGAACATTCACATGAATGTTCTTAAGAAACATTTTAAACATTTATTTTTTTTCCACAAAAAAATGTTCAAAGATTTCCCAAAAATGTTGAAAATGTTTACATCAGAAGTTTCACTGTGAAAATATATATTTTCCCACATTTTCAAACTTTAAAATGGGTCAATTTTCACCCGCAGCACGACAGGAGGGTTAAAAAATTCCAGGCATTGATTCCAGCTCACACAATAATAACAGGAAGAAAGTCTGACTGCTGAGGTTGACTGTAAGCCTCTAAATCCTCTGTTCGCAGGTGTTTTCATTTATTCATCGTTAATATTGACGTCTTCACATTGCACCCACTTTATTTTTAACATTATAACACCTAGTCTGACAATTTTATAGGATTTTCAAAAAGAATCAATCTGCCCACCTGCAATCAAAAATCACAAAATAAATGATGTATTATCTTATGCCATTTAGTTGTTGATTACTTGTACAAAAGCCCCAAAACTAGACTTTATTTTCCTTCTGTGAAAGCTATTGGGTAAGTGAAGAACACCGAGTTCCTGCTAAATTCTCTGGACATTTATTTCATAAAGTGTCTGATGTCAAACACACTTTGAAGCTCTTTTGAAAGCTGCAGGCAGGAGGGTTCGTGTCCTTCCTCGTGGCGAATGTTTCAGAACTGCTGATAATGTCGGCCTTCGCTCTGACATTTAAGTTTTCTCTTTTGTGCCACGAACTGAATGCTTACCTTGTCCTTCACATTCTGCTCTTCTGGATCCGAGTGGCGCTCTGTGGGGGGAAACAGAGCGAAAGCATTCACACGTTTTTTTTTTCCTTTTTTAGTGAGAGAATTAACTGAACGAACCGAAGAGAAGCTGTTGCGTTAATCAAACAGAACCGCTGCAAAAAGCCGTCTGAGCTAAAAGAAGCCTTCACGAACTCCAAGGGCGGTTTTTATTTTTTATTTTATTATTTTTTTTTTTTTTTTAAATCAGATTTTCATTCTACTTTGATATTTGATTTGAAATTTAATTTTTTACAGATGTTGAAAAAAAATCTGCCAGGAAATGCTCTAAAAGGATAAGTTAAGATATAGGTTAAGATTTAAGTTAAGATTTAAGTTAATTTACGTTAAAATTTAAATTAAGTTTCAAGTTAAGATTAGCTATAAATTAAGTATAGATTTAGGTTAAGATTTAAGGTAAGATTTACGCTGATATTTAAATTACTTAACATTTAAGATTTAAGTTAAGATTTATGTTAAAATTTAAGTTTAGATTACATTTAAGTGAATTCTATAATTAGGTTATGTTAAGATTTACATTAATATTTAAAATTTAAGTTAAAATTTAAGATTAAAGTTAATGTACGTTAAAATTTAAATCAAGCTTCAAGTTCAGTGTAGTTTTAAGTTAACTTTAGATCTAAGTTAAGATTTACATTAATGTTTAAGTTATTTCAATTTTAAGTTAAGATTTAAGCTAATTTCTGATAAAAAAATTTATGCAAAGTTTCAAGTTAAGTTGAGTTTTAAGTTAAGTTTAGATTTAAGTTGAGAGTTGATTGATCCCAAAGGAAATCTTTAGCCAGAAAACAATTAAATAAAAGCAACATCTCAGGGAAAACAATAAGCTGAAAAGTACGATACACTACGGTGTAACAAAAAACTGTAGTCGTGTCGTTATTGCGTCCCGATTCTAATATTTTCTTTACACATTTAATTTATTATTATTTATTATTACATTTAAATGAAGCAGATGAACCAACTGAGTACGTTATTGTCCTTAGGAGCTTCTTTAGGTTGAGCCGAGCCACATCTCTGTAGCACAGTTCATTATTTGCAGCTCGTTAAAGTATTCTGTGGGTTGTCTGGTCTGGGTGGAACCATTAACTCCGGCTCAGTTTCTGCTCTGCATCCAACACAAGATGCTTATTTATTCTCCACATTGATTTTTATGTTGCCCTCACGGCGAGCAGAGAGCTCCTCTTTTGTTTTCATCACGGTTATTATGTATGTTTGCTCAATACTTTAATTATGTAAAAACACAAAATGAATCACTAGAAAACTACCTTGAAGTGCTGCCAGCGCCTCAGCGGTGCTCTCCACCGGCTTCACAGTGGCAGCGTTCTCCAGCTTCTCCTCCTCCCTCGGTTCCTCCTCCAGGTCCCTCGGTCCGGGTCCCCGAGCCCGAGTCAGGCCCTGGTCCCGGCCCCGGTCCCGGCCCTGGCCCTGGCCCTGGTCCCGGCCCCGGTCCCGGCCCTGGTCCTGGTCCCGGCCCTGGTCCTGGTCCCGGCCCCGGTCCCGGCCCTGGTCCTGGTCCCGGCCCTGGTCCACCACCTGCAGGGCGTCAGCTATGAGGCTTGACAGCTGGTCCAAGTCCTGCGGCGTCAGGTTGTCCACGTCCACGTGCTGCCGGCCGACGTTCCTCAGAACGTTCTCGATGAACCTCTCTGGAGAAACGAGCAACGTTAAGATTCAAGCTAAGTAAGCTGTACAGTCGAGTCATTATTGAGCCCTGATTCTAGCATCTCCTTCCATAAACTAAGGCAGAAAGTTTTATGGACATTTATCATTTCAAGTGTTGTTCCTATAAGGTTGAAAGTGACCTTAGAACATCTTTAGGATGTTTATAATTTAAAATAATGTTCCCAAAAGGTTAAAAGTGAACTAAGACAGAATATTTTCCTGAAATAAATACCAAAATTTTTAAGGATATTTATCATTTTAAATTATCTTCCTATGAGGTTATATATGAACTAAGATGGAATGTTTGGAAGATAATTGTCATTTCAAATAATGTTCCTTTAATGTTAAAGGCAAACTAAGAACATTTTTAGGATATTCATCATTCAAATAATATTTCTAAATGTTAAAAGTGAACTAAGACAGAACATTTTCCTTAAATAAATAACTTAAATAAAGTAAGACAGAACGTTTTATGGATATTTATCATTCAAATGATGTTACTAAAATGTTAAAAGTGAACTTAGAAGATTTTTTGGGTATGTATAATTTCAAATAATGTTCCTATAAGGTTAAAAGTGAACTGAGACACAACATTTTAAGGATATTTATCAATCAAATAATGTTTCAAAAATGTTAAAAGTGAATTTCGACCATCTATAGGCTCTGTATAATTTCAAGTATTGTTCATATAATGTTCAATGTGAGCTAAGACAGAATGTTTTTCTTAAATAAATACATTTAATAAACTAAGACAGAGCGTTTTGTGGAGATTTATCATTGAGGTCAAAAATGAACTAAGAACGTTTGAAGGATTTTTGTCATTTCAAGTAATGTTCCTCTAAGGTTAAAGGAAAACCAAGAACATTTTACAGATATTTATTTATTAAATTAATGATTGTATCTGAATTAAGAACATATTAAGGATATTTACAATTTCACGTATTGTTCCTATAAGGATAAAAGCGAACTGAGACAGAACGCTTTAAAAATATTTATTAGTCAAATAATGTTTCTAAAAGTGAACTTCAACATTTTTAGAATATGCATAATTTCAAATAATGGTCCTATAATGTCCAACTTGAACTACGACAGAATGTTTTCCTTAAATAAATACCTAAAATAAACTAAGACAGAGAGTTTTAATGATATTAATCACTTTAAATGATGTTCCTATGAGGTCATATGGTGGAGTTTTAAGGATATTTGTCATTAAAATAATATTTATAAAATGTCAAAAGTGAACTTAGAACATTTATGGGATATATATAATTTCAAGTAATGTTCCTAGAAGGTTAAAAGTGAACTACTTGTACTTGAACTACTCACCTGTTTTGTTCCGTAGAGAAACGGAACCAAATCTAAGCTAAAATAGTGATGTTTCATTAAAATCATGTCATTCCACGTGTGGGATTTACATTTTCCCCCCCAACAACACCTTCATTTGTACGACCAGAATCTGTAAATAAAGAAAAATTCTCTGCTCCTTTTGCAACCAGGAAGAAAAAGTGCAGAATTAAAAATGCAATTAGTAAAATATCGATAGAGCCACAGCTTCTCCCTGTATTGTAACACCCTGGAACATGTTCTGTTCATTCCAGGTTTTATCAATGTTTGTAACATTAAAAGTGAGAAAAATTCAACTCCTGTTTTTTTCTTTTTATGAATTGTGGGATTATTTCTGTGTTGTCTCTCCTTATCCATGGACTTTATGTTGCAGTAAAAAATTAAACCCATGGTGAGTAAAAGTGTGACAGGAGAAGCAGTTCTACCTGCCTGATCACAGAATTAGAAGGTGAGAAAACATAAATGTGTGAAACAGAATCATTGTTTGTTGTTTGGGTTTGAAATGTTCAGAGCGTCACCTTAAATTTAAATGTAGGACCAAACTTTAACCTTAATTTCTCTGTTGCTTACTTGTTTGGAAAGAACGCCCGTCTTTGCGTATTTTGTGATGAAACCCTGAAGCCTGGCAGCTCTGACTGTTAAACAGGTTTGCTGTGACTGATGTGTGCAAGCGGACGTTAACATTTTTAAATGTTTTCTGATGACATCCATCCTGCTCACAGCACATACCGTCCACAGATGTGAGCGGGTCCTTGACCGAAGCCCCCTGAGTTCTTCCCATCTTCAGAAGCCGGGGTTTTGTAGTCTCTTTTTTGAGGCCGGAATTTTCTATTCCGTTGCCGTAGAAGGGCCTTGGGCGGAAAGAGGGAGTCTCCTCCTCAGCGGGACTCGACCCGCCGCCGTGCGGAGACAGATGCCCAGAGAGATACCGCCTCAGGGTGCCCAGGAGAAGGTCGCCCTCGGCCCGCATGGCCAGGAGCTGGTCGGCTGGAGGTCTCTGCTTCTGCAGAGGCTGGAGGGATGAAAAGGAGGAGAAGCTGGAGGGAGGCGACTTCTGAGCCGAGGTCTGGGCCTTGGAGCGATAGAAATCTGAAGCGATGCCCGACTGGTAGCGGTCGCTCTGCAAGACATGGAAGAAATATTCGCAAAGATGTTATTTATGGAAACACTGAGGAGCTATTCTGAACCTGGACTGTAAAAAAAAAAAAAAAGAAAACAACAGAAAGTCCTATAAAAATGGCTAGGTGCCAGAAAAAACTACATTAAAAGGCTAGAACAGAATGTCTGTATTGTCATTGGATGTGAAAATGACGGTGCAATCCGACCGTAGGTGTTAAAAAAAGTTAAAAGACTGGGATAAAGAATTTAAAAACTAGAATAAAATATAAAAGAAAGAGAATTAAAAGGACAAAGTGCCTATAGTGCCCTGGAGTGTAATTGAGAAATAAAAAATAAATAGATAAATGTCATCCAAACATAAACAATCATCAGTCATTTCACGTCAGATTATTTTGCATGTATGATTGTTGATGCACTTATATTTTGTGTTAATATTTGATATAGTTCAGAGCAAGTATGTAAGTAAATAACAGCAAATAAAAAAATTGTGTAATTTTATGATCCAATGTAAAAAAAAAAAAAAAATTATAAAAATTACAAAAAAAGAAAAAAAATACAGTGGCTTTTACATTTTTTTTCAATTCTTAATGTACATACACAACACCTGTAAAATATATATAGAATTTAAAAACAATCTGCGACCATATTCTGTAAATATTGCAGCCAGGCAAACAGGAGACGATTATTCAAATGATAAAAATGCAAACAGTTAAATATTTATAGTATGCAGAGCTACCATTTCCTCCACTAACTGCTGCGGACACTTGGAAATGTGTTGGACATGCTGATTGCATCTTTAATTATTCAAAAAATCCTATAAAAACGGTGAAAATCTAGAAGGAAGGGTGTCAGAGAAAAAATCCAATACAAGACAGTGAAAATAACAATATTTTTATACAGCAAAAAATAGCAGAATTTTACATTCAAATGTAAAATAAATAAAACATTACCCCTTTAAAAAGGGGGGGTTGTAGGGTGGAGGTTAAGGCATTTTAAATTCTTAATGTGCATTCACAAAACCTTTATTTTTTTTTATTTTGCTGATTTAAATACAAAAAAATGAATTACCATTTGTAAAACTACAGATTATTGACGTGGATTTTATTTTAGTGTGTTTTTTTTTTTTTTTTTTGATTAACGTGTTAATTTTTTTCTGTGATTTCACTACTTCTTATCTGGAATTTAACAAAACAGGGAAATAATCTGTACAATTATAAGGTATATATAGTTAACTTTAATTTGAAAAGACAAAAGTTAAAATTTAAGTTAGCTTCCAGTTAAGTGTTAAGTTTAGATTTAAGTGAAGTTTACTGTTCAGTCGTGTGATTATTGCGTCCTGATTCACGTATTTTCTTTTTATATTTGATGTATTTACATGAACATCCTATTATTATTTTTCTTCATTATTATCTATTATTCTTATTAAATATTTAGTATTCTGATCATTGAATTAATCATGTGTCACTGCTGGTTTCATTGGGAAAAATGACTAAATGTAGCTTTAAAATTGTAAATTTCTTAATCACCATTTGAAAGTGGTGAATATAAAGCATTTTCTTTCACTGGATTCTGTGAAATAAATAAATAAAAAGTCTCAGCTGCAACCAAACAGTCACATAACAAAGATTCTCTCTACATCCATGTTAATTGTTGTATTTTATCTTGTTGCAGGTAAAAAACTTGCAAAAGTGCCACTGACTAACACCAAATTTCTCCGGCTCTGTACGCCCAAGAACAACATTTTCAGCAAATCTGGACAAAAATATCTGCCAAACGAATGTGGAAAGCAGCGTTTAAACATTATTTAAACATAATTCTGTGTTGCTGATGGCCTAAAATCATGAGCAGGGAGGTGTTTGTGCAGCTCAGGAGTGACTGTATGTTCATGTGATGTGAATGCAAACGACTAAAAGCAGCAAAAACGACCTGCCTTCACTGATGGTTTTTTCTGCTCTATATCTGTTCAAGCTTAGTTTGTCTGAATATCTGCAAAACACATGGATGCACTACATAAAGATGTGAGGTTTCTCTCTTTGTTATATTAAACAGAAGGTTAATTTAACTTTTTCAACCCCCTATTACGCTGTAAAAAAGACAAATTATGCTATTTTAGTTTCTAACACACCACAGACAACGAAGCTAAACAAAAGAATCGGACAAAAATCAAAGTGCTTGATTTCTGAGTTTAAAAGTGGAGGAAGCTGATCTATAATATATGATAAACCCTATTTATACCATGTGTATCATGTTTGCTACATGAATTTCTGAGACCTCTCTCTCATCAACATGATAAATCATTAAATACCAGTTTTTGTTTCTAAAATCAACATTGTTGTGAGCAAAAAGTTGTCAAATGAATCAAACGTGATAGAAAAAAATATATCATAATCAAAATAATATGGCAAATCTTTTTATTATGTGGAATTTGTGAAATAAATACCTCGAATAAACTAAGACAGAATGTTTTGAGGATATTTCTTCTTCAAATAATGTTAATAAAATATGTTAAAAGTGAACTAAGAACAATTTATAGGTATTTATAATTTCAAGTATTGTTCCTATCAGGTTAAAAGTTAAGTGAGACAGAACGTTTCCCTTAAATAAATACCTAAAATAAACTAAGGCAGAAGGTTTTATGGATATTTATCATTTTAAATTATGTTCCTGTGAGGTTAAAAATGAACTAAGACAAAACATTTTAAGGATATTTGTCATTTCAAGTAATGTTCCATTACAGTTAAAGGTAAACTAAGAACATTTTACTAATATTTATCAATTAAATGAATGATTGTATCTGGTATAAAGTGAACTAATAACAAAGGATACAATTTTAAATATTGTTCTTATAAGGTTAAAAGTGAAGTGAGACAGAACAGCTTTAGAATATTTATCATTCAAATAATGTTCCTATAATGTTCAACTTGAACTCTGGCTATTTTTTGGTGGGTCAGGCTTTACGGGGTTAAAAAAGTGCCACAAAGTTGTCGTGATTTCGATGCAGAACTCGATCGGAGCATCTGGATGCAAAGAAGCAAACACTTTGCCTTTAATATAAAAGACTTCATTTGAACAAAAACATTATTGACATGGTTAAAAAGAAGAAGAAGAAGAAAAAAGGGCATTTCTGAAAACCGAGTTATTAATCCATTTATGCAATGATATTAACAGATCCATCAGCTGCAACAAAAGCAGGTTGTCACCGCCGGCTCCATTAACGGCCACCTAAGTGCACAGAAACGCCACAAGCCCGAGTAACGGTAAAATTATCATGACAATACTCCTCGTCATACTTCTTTATGATTTGTACGTGGAGAGGCCCCTTCTGGGATTTGTCACTGCCGGTATCTTTGTTCGGTCGATGCAGTTTCTACCCCTCCAGCGCCTCCTACTCTTTCTTTTTCTTCCATTTCCACCAAACAGGTGAACCTGCAGAGAAAAGGCCACGAGCCTCGGAGCGACGCCGTCAGGCTCCACGCCGTCAGGCTCCACGCCGTCAGGCTCCACGCCGTCAGGCTCCACGCCGTCAGGCTCCACGCCGTCAGGCTCCACGCCGTCAGGCTCCACGCCGTCAGGCTCCACGCCGTCAGGCTCCACGCCGTCGTCCTCTCCTCCCTCCTCCCTCCACCTCCGGCAGGAACGTCGTGAGTTATTAATTAGAACGCTGAACTGCTGAACTCTCGGCTGGTATTATTTCTCTGCTGACAGTCAAGCTGGGAGAAGCCATCAGTCAGGGAGGAGAAGCGAGAGCTGGACTCCCCGCTGTTGAAGGTGTGAGCTGTCGTACCAGTGTTCAAATCTATCTGAGCTTTCTGTCTTTCTTTTTTCAAACCGAGGCAGGTGGCTGTGGACGTTAGACGAAAACAAACGCACCACCTGCTCCTCCTTTTTAAATGTGACACAGTTCAGCAGCAGGACTCTGCAGAAGATATTCACTCATATGGGTGACGTGACTTTAAATCTCGCTGTGCCTTGTTTTAGTTTGGATTTTGTCAGATACGTGTCTTATATTTTTCTCCTAAAATTCAAGGTGAGAAAGGAGGAGAATCCATTTAAAGGAGATAATTACCAACTTCCACAAATGGCTCCATTTTCTCCAAAACTGAGCTGCATACAAGCTTTGTTTTCTACAAACGTAACATAACCTCTGTATTGATATTCAAAGAGATGTTATTTATGGGAATGCAGTGGAGCTATTCTGAACCTACACTGTAAAAAAACAAAAAACAAAGAAAAAAAAGAAGAAAATCCAATAAAAATGGTGAAAATTTGGCAGGAAGGGTGCCAGAAAAAAAGAACAGCAAATATATGTAAATGACCATTTTTACACAGGAAAAAAATAGTCATTTTATGACCAAATAAAATGTCTAAAATTATTTACGTTATTTATTTATTTTTGCTGACTTAAATACAGTAAAAATAAAAATCTGTAACCAAATTATGTAAAAACTGCAACCAACAGATACATAAAAAATCAGGGACTTTTTAGATGAACTGCAGCCAGTGTTTCAAGCAAACAGGAGATGAGTATTCAAATGATAAAAAAATATAAATAGCAAAATATTTACAGGATGTAGAGCTACTATTTTTCTCCACTACCTCCTGTGGACACTGGGAAAAATATTGGACATGCTGATTATGTTTTTAATTATTAAAAAAAATTCTAGAAAAATGGTGAAAATTTGGCAGGAAGGGTGCCAAAAAAACCACATTAAAAGACAGCAAAAGTAACAGTAAATATATGTAAAATAAAATTATTTTACATTGTAAAAAATAGTGTAATTTTATGATAAAATGCAAAAATTATAAAAATACAGTGGCTTTTACTATTTTTCAATTTCTAATGTAAATACATGACACCTGGAAAATATTCATTTATATATATATATATATATATATATATATATATATATATATATATATATATATATATATATATATATATATATATATATAGCTGACTTAAATACAGTAAAAAAAAAAAGTAGAATTTTTTTTTTTCTAATTCTATAAAATAGTATGTGGAGTTACCATTTTCTCCAGTAACTGCTATGGGCACTTGGGAATATGCTGGACATGCTGATTCCATTTTTATTTTTTCATTTTCATGTTCTTTTCTTTAAGATTTTAATGTCATTATAACTGCATGGAAGACATGTCTGAGTTGTTGCTCCTTCATGGTTGTTCTGTTTCCATAAAAGTGCACGACTTCATATTGCTGTGAAAAACGAGTCCACAGCGAGAAAAAACGCAACATGAAGAAGAAAAAGAAATGCATCAGGAGTTCTGGTACATCTACACTAAGAGCTGCTGTTGTATGTTTCAGTTTAGCTGCTTTCTTTTGAAATTCCCTTTATTTCTTTAACAGATTTGGCCACAGGACCTGTTTTATCCCCTTGTTTATTATATTTCTTAAACTGCTCAGTTATTTATTACTAAGCCATAAATAACTCTGCTAAACCAGTATAATTCTGAATATTTTAGTTTTCCTATTATACTGTCATACTATTTTAAATTAGAAAATGAATACATCAAGAGTTTTTCCCTTTGCACTTCCATGGCGGTGTATCTTCCGGACATGTTGGTATCATTTATCAAAACATTGTGACTAAAAGATGAATGCTCTGAATGAACTCCCCAACAGCACAACAAAGCCATTAAACTGGAGGTACAGCGGACACCCAGACCAACCCCTGACCTTGCCAGGCGAGCTCAGGCTGGAGGCAGTCTTCGGAATGAGGCCGAGACGTTGGAGATACGTCTGCAGGTTCCTGCTGAGCTCCACCTCCACTGGCTTCACCCTCTGGTCTACTGGATCCATCGCTTCGGCTGCCGGCCTGCAGGGGAGGAAGGCAGTGAGTGGAGGGATGAAGAAAAAGAAGAAATGTATGCTGCAGTATCAGAGCTAAATACGGCCATATAACCCTTCTTTACAAAGACAATAGTCAACTGAATGTAACCGTGTGTACATGAACTATATAGCATCAGTAGTCACAAAAAAAGGGAAACACACAAACTGCAGGGCCAAAACAACTGGTAGCAAAAATGTTGAATGAATGCTTTGTCCAACTTTCCACTTAAGCCGAAGACTGCTTCATAAATAGCAGCTCCAACTCTCACTTAAACCAAACTAAAAGTCAAACTAGAGATGCAAAGATGGTCAGTTTGTCAAATAACAGAAATAAAGAGCTAAATTCTTTGACAGATCACATGTTGGTCACTGTCAACTACTCTACACTATACGAGACAAAACGATGAGTCTCTTGGTCCAGATACCCTTTGTCTATGGCAATGTTCACGCCAATACCTTACTGTCTGAGCAAGACGTAACGCACAAACCTTATCTGGTCCGTGTTTGTCTTCACTGAGATCACTTGAGGGGTTTGAAAGCAGAGTGGTCTGGCTCACTTTCTGTAGTTTTTGAGAAAAATGTGTTCAGAGTTTTTTGTTTTCAAGAATGGTCTAACATTCCACTGTAACACTATATTTGGGTTGTGGGATAGACCATTTTGCCACTAAAATCTAGACCATAAAATATTACAGAAATGCTCTAAGACTCAGTTCAGATTTGTTGTGAGTTAGACCACTCTGCTTCTAAACCCCTCAAATGATTCTTTTGCTAATTTGTCTTTTTAGTTATTTCAACTTGCTAGTTGGGACAGTTGCTTTGCAGACTGCCTTTCTTACAGTGTCACCAGGTTGTTGGTATTGTTTTATTTGCATGGCGCTGTTGTCTCTTCACAGGGACTCACCTGGGTCTATGAAGGTTAAAGGGGTACAGCACATTTGAACATGATCTTTTGAGCTGTCAGCTAAAGTGTATGACTGTACTGAGATGAAACACTGGTGGTAATACTGACATTTTAAATCATCTTGAACTTTGCAAAGCCAGTGCTGCCAAAGGGATCCACTACGTCATCAAATTAGCACCTAAAGACTCAACTCTCCATATCAAAATTGCATATTTAGAAGACTTTACCATAAAAATAACCCCTTCCTCCCTTAAAATGGCTGAGATGTAACCTTTTGCTGATAAAACTCAGCTCGGATTTTTTGTGGGTTAGACCACTCAGCTCAACTGCTCACTTGTCCCTGTATTTGGGGTAAATTCAGATTGTTCTCAAATTAAAAATCACAACTGGCAACTCCAGAAGAAAATGTTTGTTTTCTAGAAGAACATTATGCTAAACGTAACAAAGTGTTTATCAAGAGAAAAATGTCTACACAGTGCAGAATTCTTCATTCAGACTCCTTGTTCAAAGCAGAAATGGCAGTTCCTTCAGAGTTTGTACATTTCCAACAGGGTGCTGCACTCATGAGAAGCTCTTTCCCTTGCTGGTGGATGTTAGAGTTGCTAATCTATGGCTACACTGAACTTGTGACGTATCGCAGAGCTGATGTGCCACAAAGCTTGAGTGATTTTTGCAAAGACAAATGGGTTAAAACTGCGGAGTCTGGATGTTAAGACTGATTGAGATCCATCCACAGGTTCAAGGCTGTAACTCCAGCTCACAGGTGCATCTAACAAATTAACACTGACTTCAAAAAGGTGAATACTTACGCAATCACATATTTTATATTTTTAATTAATCACCATTACTTTATAGAAATCTGTTTTCACTTTGGCATGAAAGAGTCTTTGTTTTTGGTAATTTCTTGTCAAAAAAAAAAAAAAAAACAAGTAACCTGACCACCATTCAACGTTAAAATGCTGTGAAAGTGGGAACCATTTTATTGCAAAGAGAAGTGAGACTTCTGGTAAAACAAGACGGTTTTCGTGTTTTGTTTTGTTTTTTTAGTTTCTGGACCAAATGTAGCACCATAAAAATTACAAGTTATTCACTGAGTTCGAACAATACAGGTAAGTTAATACAGATTACAGTCCACTGTAAGAAATAAAGTCAGTAACTGTCAGCTGGAAAAATAAATGCCAACAAGAGGGGATCAAGAGATTAAGAGAGTCTAAGTAGTGATTTCTTTAAAAATCTTGTACACTTTATGAGGCATATCTGTGTAGAGAAAAAGCTGCGCACACCTTAGAAAATATAAATGGATCTACTTTTTGGATTACAGTGACAGCATAGTGATGGTCTGCATGAGTGTTTTTCCAAGCTTTAAGGTTCCAAATAAGCCTCTCGCTATCATTACGAAGCTGTCTAACCTGTATTAGACTGATGTAAAACCAGTTTGTGGGACACATCACAGAGCTAAAAATGTGTAAACTGGGTAAACGTCTGACCTGCTGTCTGCGTTGTAGACAGGCGAGTTCTGCTGCGGCCTGTAGGGAATCCTCCTCAGCTTGGATAGCTCCTTGGACAGGACCTGCTGGGTGGCGTCGTCCTCCCAGGTCAAACCTACGGACAGAAGGAGGGGGAAGCTTCAGAAAACACATCAGAACATACAGGAAGTCATCAGATCTACACTCGTGTGTCTCAGGTGGAAAATCCTAATTGGACTCTTAATTGAACTCCAGAACGCTGACAAAAATGACATTTATGTGTGGGAAAAAAAGTCCAGCTGATACGCGGTAAGCACGGCCTTGAACGAAGGGCGAGGAACTGCTGAGCCGGCAGCAGTTTGCTTAAACTCATTAGGTCACTCATTAGCGGAGCCGGCGAGGCAACGGCGTCCTCCGAGACGCTGCTGAGCGACCCACTGTTTCAGTGACTAAGCAGAAAGCATGTCTCCTCCTCCTTGCGCCACAGTTCAGCAGCACAGGCGAGATGAGCAACGTGGAAATTCAGTTTTGCAGACAAAGTTCACCAGAAATGAATGAATTCATACTTACAGAACCGCTACCACAAAGATGCGAGAGTACAGAGGTCGAGGACTGAAGCAAGCCGGTCTACACACTGTTGGATCATCAATGTTAAGATTAAAAGCAACACCAAACACAACAATTTTCCCCAGTGAGCACCTGTTTTCTAACTAGGTCAAATTAGAACTTGTGAAGCTAAGATTTCTGAAAGGCTTCATGTCAAATTAGCCAAGTCGAAGTGACAACTACCGGATTCTAAAGACATAACTGAATGGTGAAGTACGATGGAAGCACCAGATGCTAATTTATGAAGTGAAAAGGGAACTCGGTGGCTGAATTGTTTAATGCACTGCAGCTTTATCAAACACATTTCGAGATGGACTCACAAATTCACACTTTTTATAGCAGAATGCTCTACAAAATGTTTGAAAAGCCAACATTTAAAACCAAAAACGAAAGACAAAATTATGAATACTACTATCTTTGCAATGATGTTTTCAAATTTTGGCCAATTTTTTGATTCTGGAGTAAAATAATACGATCCCTAATTGCAAGACGCAAATTTGCTGTGTCCAAGCAGAGATGGAAAACAAGATTTTCTGTTTCCTGTTGCATCCACTTGAAATAATTTGCGTAAAAAAGTTAAAATTAATAAACCTATCATCCAAGACTGAATTCAAGACTGTTGTAAACTCAATATGTGATTGTTTTGCTAACTGTCTTCGTTGTTTGGCTTATTTCAACTTGCTAGTTGAGACAGTTGCTTTGCAGATTGCTTTTCTTAAAGTGTCACCTGGTTGTCAGTAGTGCAGAATAATATCCACAACGTCATCAAATTAACACATAAAGACGCTTTAGAATATTTTTCCATACAAATAACATCTTCCTCCCTTAAAATGGCTTAGATGTAACCTCTGTATCCTGTAAAGCTAATTTAAGCTACACAACAATAAACTGGAATACTGGAATTAAGTCAGATATTTAAACTACTTCAGAAGAAGAAGAATGATCCAGAAGGTCCCACCCTGCAAGCTGACTTGATTTGGTTTTTTCGGTTTGTTACGTTCGAAACTTCCGAAGTCAGAATCCATTTTGTTTAAACCATCATCAGCACACTATAGTTTCAAGGTGGAAATTCTCAACAATTATTGAGATTTCACTCATAATTTGTCTACTAGCATATAAAAAAACGCCATGTAAACATGTTACCAAGGTATAAAGTTGATTTTTAACTGCAAAGGATCTACTTATCAGAGGTTGGTGGCATTCAATTTTAAATATATGATGGTCAAAATTCATCACAAGGAGTTAACACTCTACTTTGCATCAATTAATTTTGGTGCAAAGCTTTGGACCTGTGATTCCAACAGTTTTAGATTCTACTTTCTTGTGATCAACATCCTCCTCGACCACAGTAATGTCCATTTCAGGGGATTTTGGAGGGAAAAAGTCCTCCGTCCTCTGAGGTTCTTTGTCTGGCCTGGAGATGCCACTGAAAAACTCCTCCTGTCTGTATTTAAGCTCAGAGCTGACAGTGGAGTTACATTTTAAAATTAAAAAATAAAACTGGGAACGATAAATGATAGGCTTCAATTGGAATAGATCTGTTTTGGGGGGTCAGTTTCAAAAATATTATGTTTTATATGTGGTTTGGTAAAGACAAGGATCTGATTATTAAAAATTTAAAATTCTAAATCAGTTCTGATAATTTTTTGTCTCACTGATGCAGCTGATTTCTGCTTTTTCCACGACTTTTCCAGCTTCAGTGATGTTTACCTTTGTGCATCAACTGTTCTTATTTGTTATTTATTAAATGCTTGATTCTACATCAGTGACTAAGCAGACGCTGTTTGTCTTGGCTGTGGAAACCAGTGCTCAAGAGGACGTCTGCATCTCTCTTCTTCTACGGTAATAAAAATATTACCCGGTTTGTTTAACTGCATCTGCACCAGTGTCAGCCAGACATTCCAGTGCATTTACTGGACTTGGCAAGTGAAGAATATCTGCATCACTGATGAAGAAAAAAAATAAATCTCTTCTGCATTTCAGCAAGTGTACAAAAGGACAAGCTTGATGAGCTGCTTGGGCATTCACGTCTGTTTCTTATGCTTAACATGCATCCAAACACAGCTTTTTGGCAACCGAACAGAGGAGCAGGCGCCAACACCAGATGGGGTAGCGGAACGAAATGTTACCGGAAATATGGCCGCGCTGCGCAAAGCACAACACGAGCCGAGGCATTTGGCAGATGAGCCATGACGTTGCTGAGAGACTCCAGTAATACAGACTGCGTCTCCAGATGTGATGCCACAAGATGCGGGTCCACCACGGAGGACGCTCGAGACGAGAACCAGAACATCATCGCTGTCAGCTGTGGGTGATTAGAAACCAAAATGCCTCGGTCTGAGCTGAGGAAAGAGACGAACGGGGGGAAAGTGAGGAGGATGCTCACACAGCACAGAACACAAACAGCTGGCGAGGAAGAGGAAAAAGTGACGGCAGAGAGCTGCAGAGAAAAACGCAGCTTTAAATCATGGCCATATGATTAGCAGCAGAACATGGAGAAATCAGTGCAGTCAATAAGCAAACAGACAGACAAAAAGAGGTGAGTCACACTATTGGCTTTAAAACCAACTCTGTAAGGCTTGACTTGGTCTGTAACTGAAGAACTTCTAATGTAAATTTGCTCTAAACTACATTAACTCAGGTGAATCATAATTTATCTAATTTATTTAACATTTGTGTTTCATACACTGCTGTTCAAAAGTTTGAAATGTTCTTATTCTTGAAAGAAAAACTTTTTTTCAATGAAGATAACATTAAATGAATCATAAATCCAGCCTATACATTGTTAATGTGGTAAATGATTATTCTAGCTGTAAACAGCTGATTTTTAATGGAATATCTCCATAGAGGTACAGAGGAACATTTCCAGCAACCATCACTCCTGTGTTCTAATGCTACATTGTGTTAGCTAATGGTGTTGAAAGGCTCATTGATGATTAGAAAACTCTTGTGCAGTTATGTTAGCACATGGATAAAAGTGTGAGTTTTTATGGAAAACATGAAATTGTGTGGGTGACCCCAAACTTTTGAATAATAGTGTATAATACATGCAGTCATAAGCAAAAGCTTACATACACTTGTAAAGATCATGTATATCATTCAGTCTTGAGTATCCAATGTTTCCTAAAACTCTTAATTTTCTATGCTGGAATGAATGGAAAATATTTCACACAGAAAACAATCATGCATTTTCGTACTTTCTTAGATTTGACAGAATCTACTGGATCAAAAACATACATACAGCAGCTTGAATTGTCAGTTTTGGTGATGTAAAAAGTTGAGTAAATCTAATTTTCTTGGGAGTATGGCCTCTTTCCTCCTTTTAAGTGATTACAATTGACTACAGCTGCCGACTCCTCTGAGCCAATTTAAATAGGATCCATTTGATACACTTATTAGACTCTGCCACAAACACTACAATGGGAAAGTCTGAGGAGCTCAGCAAAGATATGAAGAAGCAAATCATTGACTCGAGCAAATCAGAAAGTCCCTTGGAGCCATTTCACAGCAACTACAGATCCAAAAAAATCATCTGTACAAACAATTGTTTGTCAGTATAAAGTTCATGCTACAGCTGTGTCACTGCCACAATCAGGAAGAAAACTCAAACTATCACCTGCTGCTGAGAGACCATTGGTCAGGATGGGCAAGAGTCAACCAAACATCACCAAAAAGCAGATCTGCAATGAATGAGAAGCTGCTGGAACACAGCTATCAGTGTCCACAGTGTTTTACATCAACATAAGCTGAGAGGCTCCATGAAGAAGGAAGTTCTTCCTCTAGAAGCAGAACCTTGAAGCTCAAAGTTTGCTGCTGATCACATGGACACATAGAGTGCCTTCTGGAGGAGAGTTTTGTGTTTAGATGAGACAGAAATCCAGCTATTAGGCCCCAATGACCAGTCAAACATGGTGGTGGCAGTATTGTTCTCTGTGGAATTGGTGCTTTACACAAAGTAAATGGAATGAAAATCAGGAAAAACTAAAATCATCAGCGAGAAGGTTTGATGTCGGATGCAGCTGAATGTTTCAATAAGACAACGATAAAGAAAAGGTAAAGACATTGTTAAATCAGTCTAGAATTAAGGTTTTAATTTAGGTCTCCCCAAACTCTTGACTTAAACCCATCAAGAAACTGTGAAGTGTGACAAAAAAAACCAAGCCTGTGTCAGAAAGCCAACAAATTTAGTTGAACTGCATCAGAGCGGTCGATGATACAACAAGAAGCTTGTGGACGGAAACCAAAAGCACTTAATTGAGGTGACAATGGTCAAAGGACATTTAACCGAATATTAGAATTGCTGTATGTATATTTTTGACAAAGCAGATTTAATCATATTTCTGCAAGACATTTAATAAAAATCTATGGAAGACACAAATTGCGTTTTTCAATGATTCCATCACAGGAAATTAAAAGCCTGTAGGAGTCACTGGAACTTAAGACTGTCATGAAATACGTGGACTTTACAAGTGAATGTAAACTTTAGTTCATAACTGCTGAATGCATACATGGAGAAAAAGCAGCAGTCTGTCCACAGGAAGCTTTCAGATCCTTTGCCTGAATCAAAAACTGAAAGATTAGACAATCTGACAGCAGCAATATCTGTTAGCACAAGACAATGAAGTGGGTTTAGTCTGCAAAGACCATCAGAGCAGAAAGCAAAGTGAATGTTAGAAGAGCAGCCTTGACTATAAAGGAGCTGCGAAAGCTGCCCGAAGCAGATCAGGCTTGAAGCAAAGACGCATTTGCTTAAGGTTAAAAGGTTTCATTCTGAGTAAATAAAAATAAAAATGAAGCTTATCCTGAGGCTTTAAGAATCTGTGGCAGGAGGGAAAAAAAGAGACAACAGGAGGAGTAGGCGAGTTCAGTCATATTCATTCTGTTTTAGATCTGTGGGTTTTTTTTTTTTAAAGTCTATACCAACTCCCAGGAGAAGCATTTGACCATTTAGCACCAGCTCATGTCTGGCTGCTGTTTGGTGCTGAACAGGTGGATGACAACAAAGGGGCTGCAAATGTGGGCAATAAATCTCTCTAGAATAATCTAAACGCTTTCACTTTGTCAGTTCTTACACTGTTTATTATTACAATATTAGGAGTTGATTGTTTTAAATATCCATCACAACGCAAAAACAAACTAATAAACTTTACTTTTTACAAAAACAAAAAGCATTATTGTTGGGGTTTGACAGCATGTACTGGAATTTGAATCTCAAATCTACAATCTGAAGTCGCAAAAAGTTGACATTTAAGTACGAAAACTGGATGTAAAACTCGAGTAGTGACAGATTACACACCTGCTGCTTTACTGTGTGCATAATGCCTTCTATCCTGCTTGTTGCTAACAGAAATCCACGGAAAAGGAGATAAAACACTGAGCAAGAAATTCATCTCCACCAAGAGGTTTCCAACCACCGCGTCCGTCTCTGTCACCAGTTCTTTCTAGCTACTGAATGCTCGCTCCCGCCTCGGTCAGCAGCGGATCTAATTGAATCGGGTCTACTTGTTACAGAACATTCCAGCACCTTCTTTACACGCCTGCAAAATGAGTTACGACCCCAACCGCCACGAATCGGACGCGAGCCTCCCTTCAGCAGCTGCGCAGCGCGTCAGGCCAGCTTTCGCCATCAAAGAGCCATAAAAGTCAGCCTTTTAATGGCGGCAGTGGTGACTGAGAAAACGGGCGCTAGCGGCGGGCCAACAGACGGCATCTGACACGACACGTTAATAAACGTCAGAGCCCCTGCCAGGATATTCAGAGCGGCTCCGAGCTTCCCACAGACCAAACCGACTACGGGAATGTCGGTCAGTTGAAGTGTAAACTCAACTCCAATGTGTTGCAAAAGGGAAGCAGATCGCATTTAAACCCTGAGATTAAATTCATCAAATAGGAGAAGGTTCAGAGGAACGCTGTAAAGCCCTTAGAGGCACATTTTTGTAATTTGTGACATCAATTAAAAGAAAGTGACTTGATGTCGACGCTGCACTACATTTCCAGAATCAGACTGAGGAGGCCAGAGGTCAGAGCCGTCCAGTTTTGTCTACAAAAACAAAGAAGGCAGTTTTGGAAATCCTCAAGCTGGCTTTGCATCATCGGTTTTGTTTTTCGAAAGAGCAGTTTTCTGTTTTCGTTTTCGCCCGTGTGCTTGACAACCACCAGCAGCTGAATTTATTAAGAGCCACACTAATTACAACCGAGGGCCACAATATCGCAGGCTTCCACTAGTTTAGTGCCCGATTTATCCAGAGCACTTATGCAAATCTAATTTCCACAACTTGAAGTCCGTCCACAATTACTGCAGCTCTAAAACAAAAAAACTGTAGAGAAAGAACAAGGTGAGAAAAGTTTCTCCAACAAACACCTGAACAACACAATCTGCTGTCATTTAGAGGCCTTTGACAACACAAACAAGCTTCTAGCATGTTAGATATGTTTTGGTTTTTTTTTTTGTCATTTTGTGTACTTTAAACTGCTTGGATTTAAGGTTCAGGTGTCACCAGGTGTCGAGGTGTTGACCCTTCAACTCTTCACCATCCAATTTCAGTTATTAAAACACAACTCTGCCATTGAAAAAGCTGCTTGGTTTTACTGTGATTAAGACGGAAGCAGCTCTATTATTCTTCATTTTGACTTCATATTTGTTGGAGGTTCAGCAAAGAATTTTTAGAACCGTGTGGTCAGTGTTTAGTGACTGATTTTTCAGGTAAAAATGTCTTTATCAGCTCCTGTTTTTCATATCTTGACTTGGAGATTTTATGCATTTCAAAAATCTCCTGAGGTTCTCTTACCAACAGAGCCAAAAACAAAAAAAAAGAGAAAACTGAGACAAAAAAAAATCAAAACGATTGAAAATGACAAAAATGGGACGAAAAACAACAAAAAGACCAAAAATGAGACAAAAAACAAAAAGATTGAAAATGACAAAAACAATGAAAAACACTAAAAGTGACACAAAATGAGAAAAAAAACAAGAAAAAGATTGAAAATTACAGAGAATGAGACAAAAAAACAATAAAAATGATTGAAAATGACCAGAAAAACAACAAAAAGAGATTAAAAATGACACAAAATGAGACAGAAAAACCCAAAAAGATTGAAAATGACAAAAAATAGACAAAAAAAAACTAATAGATTGAAAATGACCAAACAAATTAGACAAAAACAGCATAAAGCATGGATCCACCCTGTCTTGTATCAACAGTTCAGGCTGCTGGTGGTATAATGGTGTGGGGGAGATTTTCTTAGTACCAACTGATCATGGTTTAAACTCCACAGACTACCTGAGTATTGTTGCTAACCATCTCCATCCCTTTATGACCACAGTGGACCATCATCTGATGCTACTTCCAGCAGGATAATTCTCCATGTCACAAAGCTCAGATCATCTGAAACTGGTTTCTTCAACATGACAATGAGTTCACTGAACTTCAACGGCCTCCACAGTCACCAGCTCTCAAGCCAATAGAACCTTTGGGATGTGGTAGAACGGGAGTTTCATGGATGTTCAGCTGACAAATCTGCAGCAACTGCGTGATGCTGTCATGTCAATATGGACCTAAATCTCTGAGGAATGTTTCCAACACCTTGTTGAAAGTATGACATCAAGAATTAATGCTGTTCTGAAGGCAAAAGGGGTCCAACCTTTTACTAGCCTGGTGTACCTAATAAAGGGGCCAGTGAGTGTACAATACAGGAGAAAGCAAACTGTGTTATCGTTCCAGAGGCCTGAAATGCAGATGCTTCAGTGTCGTTAGAGTTTGGTCCTCCCTAATGGCTTCTGCCAAACGCCTCATTTGCATAATTCATTTCATTTTGGAGACAAACACCTCCAAACTTGTCACCTTTCTGTGAAATCAGAATATTTCTCCAGCTCTCCTGCTGAGTGTCGATTCGTCGAATTAAACCAGAGGAGCAGTTTTTTTGTTGTTGGGTTCTTTTTTGTTTTGTTTTGCAGGGGAGAAGAGAGGAAGTGAAGTAAACCAGGTTCAAAAGAAAGATGGTGGAAAAAGGGGGACAAAAAGAAACTCGTTCTCTCCTGAGCGGTTTGCAGGCTGAACTGGTCGTTCAAAGGGAAGTTTGCATGATGAAAGAAGGCACCTGGCGGGACAAACCGCAGGACTCTGCCTCCCTCTGGTGGCTCAGCAAACCATCAGCAGCTTGTTGGGACAAACTGCCTCCTCACTCACTTAACCCTGATAAACGTCTGAATGAATTTAAAGGAACCACTTTCTAAGACTGCGACACGTTCATCACAAGCTGCATCAGCTGCAGGAACCAATCAGAGCTCAGTTTCTAGAATCTTGTTGACCAACAGGCTGCTGCAATAGTTGCTGTGGTGCGTTATGGGATTAAGTTGGAGTTCAAGTGTCCCAAGAAGAGAAATTAACTGCAATTTTTTTCAGACTTTTCACACCAGTTTGCTGCATAAATCCCCTGAATTTTATTTTAAATTCTGATACCGAACACGTGATGTACAAGCCTGTCAGACAGGATGCAGGGAATAACTATATAGGAGGTGTATGAGGTATATAAGATGAAATAAAAAAGAAAAAGAAAGAAATGAAGGCTACAGTAGGGCTGCTTTTTTTTTAGAGAAACTTGGTGTAACATACAAAGCTATACATCAAAAACAATCACTGAATATGTCAACTTTAATCAAGAATCACCTTTCATTTCTCTTTCAAGTGGTTCAATTAAAAAATAGATTCAAGATTCAAAAGTTTTATAATATTATGTATATATATTAGGGCTGTCAAAATTAATGCGATAACGCAGATTAATCCATCATCGTGATTAATCTGATTAAAAATTTTAACACAATGAACGCATCTGCAGCGCAGAATGACTCAAAATCCATGAAACATCTCTGGCATTTCGGGCAGTTTGTCCAAGTAGACTTGCCGTCATGCAAATGGGCAGTTAATCTGGTAGCGGCAGAACCAAGCAACTGGGACTGGAAGACGGTAAACAGCAGGGCTCGACTGATTTACCGGCCAGCTGATTAAAGTGGCCGATTATAGCCCTTTTCAAAATAATCATCATCAACCAGAATTTTGCCGATGAAACACCAACATCCATCCATCCATTATCTATACACCACTTAATCCTCACTAGGGTCATGGGGGGCTGGAGTCTATCCCAGCTGACTCAGGTGAAGGCAGGGGACACCCTAGACAGGTCACCAGTCTGTCACAGGGCTACATACAGAGACAAACAATCACTCTCACATTCACACCTACGGGCAATTTA